>NC_057797.1:595973226-596014299 GCF_018294505.1 Triticum aestivum
TTGATAACGATAGTCCCACATACTTGTGGCACTGCCGCCTTGGTCACATTGGTGTCAAGCGCATGAAGAAGCTCCATGCCGATGGACTTTTAGAGTCTCTTGATTATGAATCGTTTGACACGTGCGAACCATGCCTCATGGGCAAGATGACCAAGACTCCGTTCTCCGGAACAATGGAGCGAGCAACCAACTTATTGGAAATCATACATACCGATGTGTGCGGTCCAATGAGCGTTGAGGCTCGCGGAGGATATCATTATGTTCTCACTCTCACTGATGACTTAAGTAGATATGGGTATGTCTACTTAATGAAACACAAGTCTGAGACCTTTGAAAAGTTCAAGGAATTTCAGAATGAGGTGGAGAATCAACGTGACCGAAAGATAAAGTGCCTACGATCAGATCGTGGAGGAGAATATTTAAGTCACGAATTTGGCACACACTTAAGGAAATGTGGAATCGTTTCACAACTCACGCCGCCTGGAACACCTCAGCGAAACGGTGTGTCCGAACGTCGTAATCGCACTCTATTGGATATGGTGCGGTCTATGATGTCTCTTACTGATTTACCGCTGTCATTTTGGGGATACGCTCTAGAGACAACTACATTCACTTTAAATAGGGCACCGTCTAAATCCGTTGAGACGACACCGTATGAATTATGGTTTGGGAAGAAACCTAAGCTGTCGTTTCTAAAAGTTTGGGGATGCGATGCTTATGTCAAGAAACTTCAACCTGAAAAGCTCGAACCCAAGTCGGAAAAATGCGTCTTCATAGGATACCCTAAGGAAACTGTAGGGTATACCTTCTACTTAAGATCCGAAGGCAAGATCTTTGTTGCCAAAAACGGATGCTTTCTGGAAAAAGAGTTTCTCTCGAAAGAAGTAAGTGGGAGGAAAGTAGAACTCGATGAAGTACTACCTCTTGAACGGGATAGTGGTGCAGCTCAGGAAAATGTTCCTGTGATGCCCACACCAACTGAAGAGGAAACCAATGATGATGATCAAGGTACTTCGGATCAAGTTGCTACTGAACTTCGTAGGTCCACAAGGACACGTTCCGCACCAGAGTGGTACGGCAACCCTGTCCTGGAAATCATGTTGTTAGACAACGGTGAACCTTCAAACTATGAAGAAGTGATGGCGGGCCCAGATTCCAACAAATGGCTAGAAGCCATGAAATCCGAGATAGAATCCATGTATGAAAACAAAGTATGGACTTTGACTGACTTGCCCGATGATCGGCGAGCGATAGAAAACAAATGGATCTTTAAGAAGAAGACGGACGCGGATGGAAATGTTACCATCTATAAAGCTCGACTTGTCGCTAAGGGTTATCGACAAGTTCAAGGGATTGACTACGACGAGACATTCTCTCCCGTAGCGAAGCTTAAGTCCGTCCGAATCATGTTAGCAATTGCCGCATACTATGATTATGAGATATGGCAGATGGACGTCAAAACGGCATTCCTTAACGGGCATCTTAAGGAAGAGCTGTATATGATGCAGCCAGAAGGTTTTGTCGATCCTAAGAACGCTAACAAAGTATGCAAGCTCCAGCGATCCATTTATGGGCTGGTGCAAGCATCTCGGAGTTGGAATATTCGCTTTGATGAGATGATCAAAGCGTTTGGGTTTATGCAGACTTATGGAGAAGCCTGCGTTTACAAGAAAGTGAGTGGGAGCTCTGTAGCATTTCTCATATTATATGTGGATGACATACTCTTGATGGGAAATGATATAGAATTTCTCGACAACATTAAGGCCTACTTGAACAAATGTTTTTCAACGAAGGACCTTGGAGAAGCTGCTTATATATTAGGCATCAAGATCTATAGAGATAGATCGAGACGCCTCATAGGACTTTCACAAAGCACATACCTTGATAAGATTTTGAAAAAGTTCAAAATGGATGAGTCCAAGAAAGGGTTCTTGCCTATGTTACAAGGTGTGAGATTGAGCTCAGCTCAGTCACCGACCACGGCAAAAGATAAAGAAGAGATGAGTGTCATCCCCTATGCTTCAGCCATAGGATCTATTATGTATGCCATGCTGTGTACCAGACCTGATGTAAAACTTGCCGTGAGTTTGGTAGCAAGATACCAGAGTAATCCTGGCAAGGAACACTGGACAGCGGTCAAGAATATCCTGAAGTACCTGAAAAGGACAAAGGACATGTTTCTCATTTATGGAGGTGACGAAGAGCTCGTCGTAAAGGGTTACGTCGATGCTAGCTTCGACATAGATCTGGATGACTCTAAGTCACAAACCGGATACATGTATATGTTGAATGGTGGAGCAGTGAGCTTGTGCAGCTGCAAGCAGAGCGTCGTGGCGGGATCTACATGTGAAGCGGAGTACATGGCAGCCTCGGAGGCAGCGCATGAAGCTATTTGGGTGAAGGAGTTCATCACCGACCTAGGAGTCATACCCAATGCGTCGGGGCCAATCAAACTCTTCTGTGACAACACTGGAGCTATTGCCCTTGCTAAGGAGCCCAGGTTTCACAAGAAGACCAGGCACATCAAGCGTCGTTTCAACTCCATCCGTGAAAATGTTCAAGATGAAGACATAGAAATTTGCCAAGTACATACGGATCTGAATGTCGCTGATCCGTTGACTAAACCTCTCTCGCGAGCTAAACATGATCAACACCAAAACTCTATGGGTGTTCGATTCATCACAATGTAACTAGATTGGTGACTCTAGTGCAAGTGGGAGACTGTTGGAAATATGCCCTAGAGGCAATAATAAAAGTATTATTATATTTCTATGTTCATGATAATTGTCTTTTATTCATGCTATAACTGTATTATCCAGAAATCGTAATACACGTGTGAATACAAAGACCACAATATGTCCCTAGTAAGCCTCTAGTTGACTAGCTCGTTGTGATCAACACATAGTCATGGTTTCCTGGCTATGGACATTGGATGTCGTTGATGACGGGATCACGTCATTAGAAGAATGATGTGATGGACAAGACCCAATCCTAAGCATAGCACAAAGATCGTGTAGTTCGTTTGCTAGAGCTTTGCCAATGTCAAGTATCTCTTCCTTCGACCATGAGAGCATGTAACTCCTGGATACCGTAGGGGTGCTTTGGGTGTATCAAACGTCACAACGTAACTGGGTGACTATAAAGGTGCACTACAGGTATCTCCGAAAGTATCTATTGTTTTATGCGGATCGAGACTGGGATTTGTCACTCCGTATGACGGAGAGGTATCTCTGGGCCCACTCGGTAATGCATCATCATAATGAGCTCAAGGTGACCAATGTGTTGGCCACGAGATCATGCATTATGGTACGAGTAAAGTGACTTGCCGGTAACGAGACTGAACAAGGTATTGGGATACCGACGATCGAGTCTCGGGCAAGTAACGTACCGATTGACAAAGGGAATTGTATACAGGGTTTGATCGAATCCTCGACATCGTGGTTCAACCAATGAAATCATCGAGGAGCGTGTGGGAGCCATCATGGGTATCCAGACCCCGCTGTTGGTTATTGCCCGAGAGTGGTCTCGGTCATGTCTGCATGTCTCCCGAGCCCGTAGGGTCTACACACTTAAGGTTCGGTGACGCTAGGGTTGTTAGGAAGACTAGTATGTGACTACCAAATGTTGTTTGGAGTCCCGGATGAGATCCTGGACGTCACGAGGAGTTCCAGAATGGTCCGGAGGTAAAGTTTTATATATGGGAAGTTGTTAAACGGGCACCGGAAAGTTTCGGGGTTATACCGGTATTGTACCGGGACCGCCGGAAGGGTTCCGGGGATCCACCGGGAGGGGCCACCCCTCCCGGGGGGCCACTTGGGCTGCGTGGGGATAGCAGCCAGCCCCTAGTGGGCTTGGCGCGCCCCCCTCCTTGGGCCCATGCGCCTAAGGGTGGGGGGGAAACCCTAAAGGGGGCGCACCCCCTTTGCTTGGGTGGCAAGCCCCCCACCCCTTGGCCGCCGCCCCCCCTAGGGTTTTCCCTAGAGGGCCGGCCCCCCTTGCCCTTTCCCCTATATATAGAGGGGTGAGGGGAGGGCTGCAATACACGATAACTCAAGGCGCAACCCCTCCCCTCCCCAACACATCTCCTCCTCCGTACGTGCTTGGCGAAGCCCTGTCGGAATACTGCCGCGTCAACTGCACCACGCCGTCGTGCTGCCGTTGGAGCTGCCTTCCTCAACCTCTCCTTCCTCCTTGCTGGATCAAGACGGAGGAGACGTCTCCCGTCCCGTACGTGTGTTGAACGCGGAGGTGCTGTCCGTTCAGCACTAGGACATCGGTGATCCGAATCACGTTCGAGTACGACTCCATCATCACCATCTCCTTGGCAAGCTTCCGCTCGTGATCTACAAGTGGTATGTAGATGCAAACTCTCTCCCTTGACTCGTTGCTTAGATGAACTCATAGATGGATCTTGGTGAAACTGTAGGAAAAATTTTAATTTTCTGCAACGTTCCCCAACAAGTAGTGCCCTTCTTCCTCGTCTCGCCAAACAGCTCACGGAGCATCGTGTAGCTACTTGTTCATCTAGTGATCATGCGGAGACCCCGCAGAGCAGCAGTAGGGGTGTTATCTCCACAGAGAGCCCCGAAGCTGGGTAAGATTCGCCGGCGTGCATGTGTTCGCCTCATCCCGCTTCCAGACACCGGCAACGTCTTATTGGCTCCCACAATGATAAGCCACCCGTTGGCATATGTCGCACCTACCACCCGACATTTGGCGCCCACCGTGGGGCCAGGTGCTCCGTCGTCCAGAGATCTGTTCTGGACGGGAACCCTCTTCCTCCCCCGCGAGCGTAGCCAGCCCGGCACGCCCGACGGTGCTTGCCACGACGCGCTGCAAGGCGTCACCAACGTCTGCACAGCGAGCGGCCTCGCCGATCTCCTTGACAAGACCCTCATCTCCGACGAGCTCGCCTCCGACGCGGGCACCGACCACCTTGTCCACCTCCTCGGCCAGCTCCACGTCTCCGACGAGCCTGCTGTGGACCTGGAGTCGGTTGGCTCCACCGACCGGATGCCTGTCGATTCCGACACGGCCTCACTCGACACTTTCCCCACCGACGTCATGATCTACAACGACCCGCTTCCCCGGGCCGATGGCGGCGACGCTGTCACCACCGAGGTGATGGTCATCGGCCACGGCAGCGCTTCTGACGAGAGCGCCCGCGACGCCCCACACACGGCGATCCATGACTTGTCCATCCCCCTCCCGGCCGATGCTGACACTGAAGCACTGGAGGCTCGCCGCCTCACCCTCCTCGCGGAGGGCCGGAAGTTGGTTTCGATGAGACGCCTCGCTGAGGCCCACCGACGCGAAGCCGACTGCGCCGCCTTTGGCACGCCGCCCCCAGGCGGGCCCAACCGGGTCGGCGCTGTCAGACAGCGCGGCGCTGTCGTCGCTAACACGTTAGGAGTCAACTGCCCAGTCTACACCACTCCACTCGAGAACCTGCACGCCGCCCAGGCGGCCGTATACGAGCTAGACGGACTGGGGGCCGAAGAACTCCCCCACATGACCCAACGCATCCAGCAGCTAATCAATGCAGCCGCACAGCGGCACGAAGCCGACGCCCGCGCGGAGAGCCCTCCCCCGCGCCGAGATCACGGCGCGACGTCCCGGACGCCGACTATGGGTAAAACCTGCGTGCGGCCTGAGAAAGAGCTGGCTGCCCGTCGAAGCCAAACCCGAATCTCTATCGAGCGAGACGCAGAAGGCCACCCCCGGGCCGTGGAGTGGCGGGGCAACCCGCCTCCGCCTCGGCCCCATGGAGAGAGAGATATCCCACCCCACCGCCTGTTGCGCATCCGACTCTCAGTGGCCAGCTAGGTCGCCGCAAAGGAGTCAGCGAGAACGACGCCTGCCATCGGATCGACCGCCTGGCGCGATCCCTGGCGCTGGAAGAAGAAGACGATGTCGGCCCGCCTTGCTTCAGCCCCCGCATCCGCGACGAGCCTTTCCCCAAAGGGTTCTCGCTCCCAAGAGACACGCCCAAGCACAACAGCTCTGTGAAGCCGGAAGATTGGTTAATCGACTACTCCATGGCGGTTAGCATAGAAAACGGCAACAGGCGTGTTGCCGTGAAGTACGTGCCCCTCATGTTGCAAGGCACGGCGTGGACCTGGCTCAACAGCCTCAAGCCATACAACATCAACAGTTGGGTAGATTTCACAGAAGCCTTCGTCCGCAACTTCACCAGCACCTACAAGCGGGCTCCCAAGCCTAGACATCTCTCCTTGTGCGTACAAGGCCCCGCCGAGTCTACTCGCGACTACCTCACGCGTTGGGCCGAGCTCCGCAACTCTTGCAAAGGGGTGCATGAGGTGCAAGCCATAGAATACTTCACTACCTGGTGCCGAGAAGGCACCCTCCTCAAGCACAAGCTCCTCTGCGACGAGCCGACTACCCTCGACGAGCTTCTGGTCATAGCGGACAAGTACGGCACCGCCGACTCCTCAATGAAGACCGAACTCCAGGTAGACGCGTCCGGGAAGGTACTCAACCCGGCGCCCAAGACGCCGGCTGGGGACTTCGGCCGACGCCCACACCAGAACGACCACAAGCGCAAGGGCCCTGTGCCGCCTTCCGCCAGTCGGCAGGTGGCCACAGTCAAAGACGAGTGTCCCGAAGGGCGGTCCGCGCCCAAGAAACCCAAGGGCGGCATGCCGGCTTGGCAGCCGGCCTTCTCCTACGAGCAAACTCTCAACGCCCCGTGCAAGTTCCACAGCGGCGCGAAGCCGTCCAACCACATGACCCGGAAGAGCCACTAGCTCACCCGAATCTCCAAAGGCGAAGGGCTTGCGCCGCCTCCGCCTGCCGGTCCGCCGCCTCCGGCTCCGCAGCCGCCGACCGCTCAGCCCGTAGTCGGAGCCGTGCACGATGAGTTCCCCGACGAGCATGCCGCCTATGTAATCTTTACAAGCCAGCCCGAAGACCGGCGCAGCAAACACCGAGAGCACCAGGAAGTCAGCATGGTCACTGCCAACCCCGCCGAGCACATGCATTGGTCAGAAAAACCTATCAGCTGGAGCCGGGCCGACCACCCTGAGATGATGCCATCTCCTGGCTCTTATGCGTTGGTTCTGGATGCCACCCTTGCAACGGACAGACGCGCCGCCCGTTTCTCCCGCGTGCTGATAGACGATGGGAGCAGCATCAACATCCTGTACCGTGACACCCTGGAGAAGCTGAACGTCAAGGCAAAGCAACTCATGCCTACTCGGACTGTGTTCCATGGCATTGTACCTGGCCTGTCATGCGCCCCCATTGGCAAGATCAAGATTGATGTACTCTTTGGGGACAAGGAGCATTTCCGCCGAGAAGCAATCTGGTTTGAAGTGGTGGACCTGGAGAGCCCCTACCATGCATTGCTAGGCCGACCTACCTTGGCCAGGTTCATGGCAGTTCCCCACTATGCTTACCTCAAGATGAAGATGCCGAGCACCAAGGGCGTCATCACCATAGCCGGCGATTACAAGAAATCTTCCGAGTGCGCAGCAGCCAGCAGCCGGTTGGCCGGGTCCCTTGTGATTGCCGAAGAAAAGAAGATGTTGGACCGAGTCGTGGCCATGGCCGGCAAACAGTCAGCCTTGTGCCCCGATCCCAAGGAGTATGATGCTCAAGGATCTTTCCAGCCAGCCAAGGAGACGAAGAAGATACCTCTTGACCCCAAGCACCCAGAGAGGTTTGCCGTCATCGGGGCGAACCTAAACAGCAAATAGGAAGGCGAGCTCGCCGATTTCCTCCGTGAGAATCGGGACATCTTTGCATGGTCCCCCAAGGACTTGTCGGGTGTTCCGAAGGAATTCGCCGAGCACAAACTACACGTCCGAGAAGACGCAAAACCAGTCAAACAACCCCTCCGCCGACTGTCGGAGGAGAAGAGAAGGATTGTAGGAGAAGAGATAGCCCGACTTCTGGCGGCCGGCTTCATTATGGAAGTTTTCTTTCCAGAATGGCTCGCTAACCCGGTCCTCGTGTTAAAGAAGAATAACAAGTGGCGCATGTGCATAGACTACACGAGCCTCAACAAGGCCTGCCCCAAAGATCCCTTTGCCCTGCCAAGGATTGATCAAGTGATAGACTCCACGGCCGGATGCGTGCTGTTGAGTTTCTTGGATGCTTGCTCAGGGTACCACCAGATAAAGTTAGATCCGGCAGACCGCCTGAAGACCGCCTTCATCACGCCATTCGGAGCCTTTTGCTACCTGACTATGACATTCGGCTTGAGAAATGCCGGTGCCACTTTTCAGCGTTGCATGCAGAAGTGCCTCCTCAAGCAGCTCGGCAGAAACGCCCACGTCTACGTAGACGACATTGTGGTGAAGACGGAGAAGCGCGGCACCTTGCTGGAAGACCTCAAGGAAACATTTGAGAACCTACGCCGGTTCCAAATCAAGCTCAACCCCGAGAAATGCGTGTTCGGAGTGCCAGCCGGCCAGCTCCTAGGCTTCCTGGTCTCCGAACGCGACATCGAATGCAACCCAGTAAAGATCAAGGCCATTGAGAGAATGGCGATTCACACCAAACTTCGAGACGTCCAGAAGTTCACCGGATGCTTGGCCTCCCTGAACCACTTCATCAGCCGGCTCAGAGAGAAAGCTCTCCCCCTCTACCACCTCATGAAGAAGACCACTCACTTCGAGTGGATTGACCAAGCCGACCAAGCTTTTCACGAGCTGAAGAAGATGCTGGCCACGCTGCCTGTCCTGGCGGCGCCGACTGAGAAAGAGCCCATGATCCTCTACATTGCCGCAACCAGTCGGGTGGTCAGCACCGTCATCGTAGTCCAACGCCCAGAAGAGGGCCGAGCCCAGCCAGTCCAGAGGCCGGTGTACTATTTGAGCGAGGTGCTGTCTACCTTGAAGCAGAACTACCCGCACTACCAGAAGATGTGCTACGGCGTGTACTTTGCCGCCAAGAAGCTGAAGCCCTACTTCCAAGAGCATCCCATCACGGTCGTATGCACCGCCCCGCTGGACGAGATCATAGGCAGCCGGGATGCATCCGGCCGGGTGGCAAAATGGGCCATCGAGCTGGCCCCTTACACGATCTTCTACCAGCCTCTCACTGCCATCAAGTCCCAAGCATTGGCCGACTTCCTCGTCGACTGGGCTGAGACCCAGTACCTGCCACCAGCTCCCGACTCCACTCATTTGCGCATGCACTTCGATGGGTCCAAGATGCGCACCGGCTTGGGAGCCGGCGTCATCCTCACCTCTCCCAAAGGCGACAAGCTCAGATACACGCTGCAAATTCACTTTGTCGCCTCCAACAACGTGGCCAAGTACGAGGCGCTCGTACACGGGCTCCAACTTTCCAAAGAGCTCGGCATTCGCTGGATCCTATGTTATGGCGACTCGGACTTGGTGGTCCAGCAATCATCCGGCGATTGGGATGCCAAGGATGCAAATATGGCAAGCTACCGCTTCCTCGTTTAGCAGATCAGTGGGTATTTTGAAGGATGCGAGTTCCTCCATGTACCACGAGCCGATAACGAGCCAGCTGATGCCCTGGCTCGAATAGGCTCCACTCGGCAAGCAACCGGTGTCTCTCTACAACGCCTCCTCAAGCCGTCTATCAAGCCGTCTCTAGAGTCCGATTCCATCTTCGTACCGCCTGACCCCGATCCAGCCGGGCCCGGCTCGAAGAACCAAGAAGGTGACCCAGGGACTTCGATAGTCGGCCAGGGGACATCAGCAGGCGGCTCGGGGACTTCCGTAGTTACGCCCGACCCAGGGACTGCCACACCCGGCTCGGGGACTGCGGTAGTCGCCCCAGAGATTGCACCAACACAACAGGCGGCGGCCGACTCCAACATTTCACCACCCAGCCTGCCCGCCCTGGTCGCAGTAGCCGCATTGGCAATAGAAGAAGTCGCAGCTCCATCATGGGCTCAGTCCATCCTCAACTTCCTAATAAACCAAGATCTGCCGGCTGACAAAACAGAGGCAAGACAAGTCCAACGCCGAGCCGGAGCATACACAATCGTCAACAGAGAGCTCGTCAAGCGCAGTGTCCCTGGAGTCCTCCAGCGATGCGTCGAGCAAGAGAAGGGCATTGCAATCCTCAGAGACATCCACCAAGGAGAATGCGGCCACCATGCGGCCTCAAGATCACTCGTCTCCAAAGCCTTCCGCCATGGTTTCTTTTGGCCGACTGCTTTGGATGACGCCAAGGGGTTAGTTAAACATTGCAAAGGATGCCAACTCTTCAGCTCCAAGCAACACATGCCGGCTTCAGCACTCAAGACCATTCCCCTCACTTGGCCCTTCACCGTTTGGGGACTGGACATGGTGGGCCCATTCAAGACGGCGCGCGGCGGCATGACACATCTGCTTGTCGCCGTGGACAAATTCACCAAATGGATTGAGGCAAAGCCGATCAAGAAGCTGAATGGGCCGACTGCCGTGACATTTATCGCAGATATAACAACTCGGTATGGCGTGCCACACAGCATCATCACCGACAATGGCACGAATTTTGCCAAGGGAGCCTTGGCACGTTTCTGCGCGACGCAAGGCATCCGGTTGGACTTAGCGTCCATTGCCCACCCGCAGTCAAACGGCCAGGTCGAGCAAGCCAACGGCCTCATCCATTCCGGCATCAAGCCCCGACTGGTCGTACCACTGGAGCGTTCAACCGGCTATTGGCTCGATGAGCTGCCGGCCGTCCTCTGGAGTCTGCGCACTACCCCAAACAAGTCAACTGGCTTCACTCCTTTCTTCCTCGTGTACGGTACCGAGGCGGTCATCCCAACTGACATCGAGTTCGACTCGCCTCGGGTAACCATGTACACGAAAGTGGAGGCCAAGGAAGCACGGGAAGACGGCGTCGACCTGCTGGAAGAAGGCCAGCTGTTAGCCCTCAGCCGGTCCGCCATCTATCAGCAGGGCCTGCGCCACTACCACAGCCAGAAGGTCAAGCCAATATCCTTCCAAGAGGGCGATCTTGTGCTCCGGCTGATCCAGCGAACAGCCAGCCAGCACAAGCTCTCGGCCCCTTGGGAGTGCCCCTTCGTCATCAGCAGAGCTTTAGGCAATGACTCCTACTACCTGATCGACGCGCAGAAGCCGAAGGCATGAAAGAGAGACGACTCCGGCAAGGAGTCGGAACGACCATGGAACGCCAACCTCCTCCGAAGATTTTACAGTTGAAATGTAGTATGTATCACGCTAACTTTTGTACTAAGTATGAGACAATAGGCCCCCCGAGGAGAGCTCGGGGATTGCCATCTTTTATCTATGGATGAAGAGTATCATGCTTATGACCTTGTCATTACATTCACTTTTTCCGTCCGGCACCGGGTTCGACTAGTCGGCCCGGGGACTGGCCGCCTGGAGTTATATTAGAAGTCCTACCCCCAGTCAGACAAGTAGTGTGCCGGCTCCCAAGCCTTCTCTTGCCAAAAGTCGCAGATCGAAGAACCGGCTGTCTGGCTGGCAAGAGTTAAAGGCAGGAAAGGACACCCACACGAAAAATGGCTAGGGACTAACGGACTAATATAACAAAAGCTGGTTTTTCTCCCACCACCGACCGACTACCAGAGTAGCCGGCCGGCCGGCTTCCATTCACCTCGCTTCAATCTAAGAAAGCTCGAGTACTTGCCTTCCCAAAAGGGGAAGGCGGCAAAGGAAACAGCCTAAGGATAAAAAGCATACACGAATGGAAACCAAACACGCACACAATAATATTTACATAAAAGACCTTCAAAAGGCCATCATTCAACATAGTTCGAATACACCCCCAGTGGGTGGAACTGCGCAAGTTTAATAAAATTGTTCAAAAGGCAACAAGCAGGAAAAAACAAGGACGGCAGATTAAGACAAGGGAGCGACTGGCGAGTCGGGCAGGTCGGTGGAGACGGCAGTGCCGGCTGGAGGAGTGGCCGGCTGGCGAACCTCGGCATGATCACCGCCTCCCGCAGAGGGCGCGCTAGCACGCGCCTCGTTGCTGGAGGCACGATCAGGATAAGGCTGGCTGGCCGCTTCACCGGTCGGCTCAACGTCTTTGCCTTCCTCTCCTTCGTCGTCTTTGCCTTCATCGCTGGAGGCGATCTCCTCAGCCGAGTCTTCACCCGCTGCGGGGTCCAGCCCGAACCACTCCTCCGGCTGGGCAACGCCATCGTCATTAATTTCAGGAGCGGAAAGACGCTGATGTCAGTACACTCGGCGATCGTCGAAGCGCGCTGAGCGATAGCCAGCCGCACCTCCTCCATCTCTTCGTCGGCCTCCAGCCGCCAGGTGCGCAGCTGGTCCAGGTTCAGCCCCGGATACCAGGCTCGGACGAACTCCAGCACCCTCCCAGCTCCAAGCCGGGCTGCCGATGCCTTCCAGGCCTCGAAGCGGCCGACCGCAACCTCTAGCCAGTCGGCAGTCCGACTCGGGGTGCGGGGAATGGTCTCGCTTGGCCAGACGGCGGCCAACACCTGCGCCCCGGTGCGCTGGAGGCGGTGGAGCATACGGTAAGCCGGCTGCAGCCGGGCTTGGACCGCCAAGAGTTGCTCCTCAAGCGTCCGGCTCTCGTCCGGCGCGATTTCACCCCCGCCTGCCGGCGCGCCTCGCGATGGGCCTCGATGGTTTGGGTGGCGAAGACGGAGTAGCCGGGAAAGTAGTCTGCACAGAGAACAAGAAGCAGCACAAGTCAGAACACAAATCAGGGATCAAGGGGTAGGCAAGGAGTGAAGAAGGCGGCTTACCATCGATCAGATCCTCGATACGACTGAAGCCCTCGCTCAGCGCCTGCTTCGCTTCAGCCCAGCCCGCCGCTTCGGTCTCGAACTCGGCCTTCAGGGCGTCCTCGCTGTCCTGCGCCTTCTTCAGGGCCGCCTTGTGGCTCTTCTCCTGGTCGGCCAACTTCTTGGCCAAGCGGTCACGCTCCAGGACCAAGGCGTTGTACTTGCCTTCCTTGGCGCGAAGGGCGGCCTGGGGCCCGCTGAGTTGCCCCCTCAAGTCGACATTGGCTCCTGCAAGCATGAAGACAAAGGAAATATTAATAAGGAAGAAGTCGTCAAGGAAGATCCGACCCGGCTGCTCAGCAGTCGGCCCGAATCTCGGGGACTACACCCAGTGGGTGCCCCCACAGGAGATGAACGAGACAAAGCACGCACTCCGGCTGCTGGTCAGGTCCTCGGTTCTCCGGCCCAGCTCCTGAGCCTAGGAGTTGAAGGCGGCTGCGCGGAGGTTATGATACTCCTGGAAGATTATACAAGAGGCGAGGATAAGTTAAGTTGTTAGGACCTAGTAAGTTCCAAGCCGCCTACGCAGCAGCCGACTCGGAACTCGGGGACTACACCCAGTGGGTGCGCTGATGCGCCCCCACGGAAGAAATCAAAAGAGCAAAATAACCAAGGCCAGAAGACTCACTCGGATGACGCCCGCGTCGCGAGGAACTCTTGGGTGTATCACTGCAGCGAGGCGGCCTGAGCTCGAAGCCGGTTCTGGACCTCTTGGGCCGCCGCGTTCAGCTCGCCCGTCCCCTCGCTGGGAGTCCACTCGGACGTGCTGGCGCTGGCCGCCTCCAGGGCCTCCACCGTCTGGCTAGTGCCCGCAGCTCGATGCGGTTCCGGCGTGGAGGCGCCACACCCTACGCGCCGGCGCGATGCCGGCTGCACCTTGAGGCCGGCCCCTGCCTCCGGCTCTCCCCCGGACGGCTACTCTGGCGCCGCAGCTGATTGGCCGCTTTGGCCTGCTCCAGTCGGCGCCGTCTGCGGCGCCCCCTCCACGAAGATCACGTGGTCCTCCCTCCTCTCCATCACCAGCGGGCCTTGGTCGACCTGCTCCGATGGGGGCACGGGAATGTCGGGGGCCACAGCGCGGAGGGGAACGACGAGCAGCGGAGGCTGGTTGTGCGAGGCCCCCGCCTCCGTCTCCGCGGCTACCGCCTCCGCCCAGGCCTTGGCCGCCGCGTCGGCCTGCTCCTTCATCGCCTGGGCGGTCCTTAGTTCCGCCGCCTCCCGCTCCTCCCGCGCCTCCCGTGCATTCCGCACCGTGGCCTCCCTAAGGTCGGCGCGGGGATCGACACGACGGGATCCTGAAGACCCTCCAGTCGGCCCGACTATGGAGCCGCCAGGACCCTGCTCAAGGGAAAGTGGTGCCCTGTCCGGCGAATAAAGAAAGTTTTAGAAGAGCTTCGGTTGAAAAAGACAACAAAAAAATATATGCAAGACATTCGACGACTTACGCTGAGATTGCCTGCGACCGTTTCACCGCCCTGCGAAAGCGGGCCGCCTTCACGGCCGCCTCATCCCGCTTGGTCACCGCCGTAGAAGCCTTGGATTTCTTCGGCCGGCTGCCGAAGAAGGTCGATGCGGCCCGACGCTTCTGCATGACGCCACGGGCAGCCAGTGCGGCAGACGGGCCCGTGCCTTGATGATCAAGCGCCGGCTGGCGGTGTGGGGCGGCTTCGACCTCCTCGTCATCCGACCAGTCCTCAAAGCCGGCCCCGAGCCCCGCGCCTCTGGCCTCGTCGCCTTCCCCCATGATGGCGTCTTCCATGGCGTCCGCTCCCAGGTCCGGATCATCGGCGTCGTCCATCGTGCGGTCGGGGAGAAGTTGGCGCTCTACCCCTGCGGCCCCGGCTGTCGGCGGAAGAAGAGGGTTCTGCTAAAGGCAAACCAACTGATCAAGGGTCGGCTATCATGAGGCCAGCTACAAAAAGGAAGAAAAGAAGAAAAACTTACGGCAGGCGGAGGGTTGGCGCGAGAATACGGCTCCTTGCCGTATCACCAGTCCTCGGCGAGCTTGCAGTTGGAGATGTAGTTCACCATGTAAGACACCTCTGCATGAGGCATCTCCCTGGTGCTCAGCCGGCATGGGTCGAAGCGGCCGCTCATCTGGCAAATTATGTGAGGCCGGCCTTGGAGCGGAAGTACCCGGCGCTCCACGAAGGCGGCCACCAAGTCGGCTCCAGTCAGGCCCTCCGACTGGATCATCACCCGGAGCTGGGAGACGGCTGCGTTCTCGGCCTGAGACAGCGACCTGGCCCAGTAGCTCCACAAAGGTTGCCTCCCAGCCGGCGGGCCGTCTACGTAAGCCGGCAGGTTGATGCAGTCGCCTTGCGGGGCGACCTTCCTCACGTAAAAGTAGGACTTCTGCCAGAGCTTCACCGACTGGATCAGCGGGATGGGCGGGACAGATTGTTCTCGCTCGCCCGCCTCATGGCAATGAAGGCTCCGCAAGAGGCGGGCACGCCCACGACGATGGTGCCGAGCTTGCTCTGGAAGAATTCCCCCCAGAGCTCGAGTGTGGGGAGAACCCCAAGAAAGCCCTCGCACAGGGTGACGAAAGCCGACAGCAGCATCACCGCGTTGGCATGAGGTGATGCGGCTGGAGGTGGTAGAATTCAAGGAAGGCTCGAAGGAATCCGCTCGCTGGGAGGCCGAAGCCGCGAAGGCAGTGCGAGCGGAAGATCACCCGCTCGCCCTCCTCCGGTGCCGGTGAAATCTCCCTCGCCGGCGCTTGACGAACCCGCACGAAGTTCTCGCCCGGCAGGCGCCGCGTCCGGCGGAGGAACTCGACGTGGTCCTCGTGGACGTTCGAGCCGTCCCACGAGCTCGACAGCGCCATGGGAGCGACGCGGCGAGGAGCAAGACGATGCAACAGTGGAGGCGCGCACGACCCCGCTACGGCGGGATCAAAGGACCTGAGAGGTCCGACGGCGGAACGGCGCGGCAAAGGGTTGCTGCGGCAGCGGAAAGAAGAAGAAGGAAGGTGAGAAGGGGCAGAGCGAGGGAGAGCGTGCAATCCTCTGCCGCTCCCCCCCTCCCCCTACTTATAGACCCGCGCGGCGGAGCCGAGGAGGTGTGGTGTGGGGGAATGTGGGGATCAACTGCGCCCACTCCCCCATGTCCCGCGATTATTGCGCCCTGATGGCGTAATAAAACCGCCGCGGGAAGGCAAGCGGTCCACGTGGGCCGCAGAAGATCCGCGCTCGGGCCGAGGCCTAGGAGTGCCGGGCCCGGGCCTGTGGCGGCGTCCCGTCGCGCGTGTGCACTGGCAGGATCTCCTTGCCACGTGGCCCGCGGGATGGCGTGCGGTCAGCTCGCAGGCCGACCCGCGTTCCCGCCAACGAGAAACGGGGCTTCCCAAAGACGACGCGCACAAGCATAGCCGGCCCCTCAGGATAGGAAGCTGACCGAGCTTTTCGTCCTTTTGTCAGCCTCGAAGCTCGATCAGCTTCGGGGACTACTGTCGGAGTAAATAACCATGGGTAGCCTAGCCGGCTCCCCCTAGCCCTTCTGAAAAAATTACGAGCCGATCCGGCCCTCAAGAATCCAAGACATGGGGCCGCCTTCCCCTTGCCGGTTGTCTCCCAGGCCGGCTATCAGAAGTCAACCCGACTTTAGCCCTCATGAGGAAAGCCGCGGGAGGGCCGGCTCCAAGAAGCCGGCCGCGAGAAGGCCGACTCCAAGAAGCCGGCTCCCACAAAGCGGTCAGGATCGTACCCTCAAAGTCTGCATCCACATAACGGCGATGTGACGAGGCGTGGCTACAGTAAAGCCTGCCACCACCTAATCCCGGAGCACGCCTGACACAGTGCACCGTCCGGGTGGCCATGACCCGTCCAGTGCGGCATTGTTGCCACGTTGACCTTGATGTCATCCACGACGGGCTGCCAGCGCGGCCCACGGGCGGTGGGCCCCTTCGGGCAGAGAGACACCCGAAGGCGGCCGGGCCTCCCCCAGTCGGCCCAAGACAGAGCCGGCTCCCCACAGCCGGCTTGCCACCTCCCTCGAAGGAGACGCCCCATTAAGGAGACAAGACGCGGTGAGGCTACAACGATCACCCGCCGGACGGCGACATTGTAGCCACGCCCACCTCGGTGAAGCCCTTGTCACTAGGATTGAGCAACAGTAACCAGCCGCCGACAAGGCCTTGGACAGTGGGGCCTGCATGTCGACCAAGGAGCCGGCAGCTGGCGGGACCCACCAGCCGGCGGGCCCCAGCAGCCGGCACAGAAGCCGGCGAGTGTAGACACAGACGGCTGGGCCCCACACCCAGCCGGATTACCATTGTATCCCCGGGGGGTAGGCCTATATAAACCCCCCGGGACACCCATGCAAAGGGTTGATCCCTGCTAGTTTTAGACACCACATAGGGAGGAGAAGAGAGCGAGCAGTGCCCTTCTTCCTCCTCTCGCCAAACAGCTCACGGAGCATCGTGTAGCTACTTGTTCATCTAGTGATCATGCGGAGACCCCGCAGAGCAGCAGTAGGGGTGTTATCTCCATGGAGAGCCCCGAAGCTGGGTAAGATTCGCCGGCGTGCATGTCTTCGTCTCATCCCGCTTCCATGCACCGGCGACGTCTTATTGGCTCCCACAATGATAAGCCACCCGTTGGCATATGTCGCACCTGCCACCCGACACCCGACAGTTAGTTTTTGCTCGATTAGCAGATATTCCGACCACCTGCAATAATGTGGTCATAGACTTTAATGTGCCCTCAATGCCCAATATTACCACCTCAGGAGAGGATCATGCAGCGACTGCTGCGGGCGGGAATCTGGGTCGTTCAAATTCTTCATTTCAATGCTATGTGTGTGGCAAGATGAGCCACACTCGCCTTCCTGGGCTCTACTCTTCTCTCAGGTTTGCTACTTTCCCCGGCCCAGCTATTGAGGCCTGGGACCTGGATGCGGTCCACGATTGGTTCAAGTCCGTTGGCCCGGCCTGTGACCCTTCGCGAGTTTCCTCTTTTCACGAGATATGTTTGGGATCTTTTCCTAATTTTCATCCTCGTCCTACTCTTGCCCCGCTCAACTTCTATGCTCTGCTCCTCTGTTCCAACACTCTGCCCAAACTCCGCTACCACCTCCTTGAGCTTGACTGCGCCGGCGAGTGTTCGTGGTGCGGCTTCGATGGCCAACATCCCGATTGACCTGCGTCCTTTCGTGCCCCATGGCTTTGACATTCAGCAAGTCCCTGGCCGCAATGGAGTGGCTCGGGTGGTGCTGCCGCAGCGTCCTCGTCGTCATGAAGATTGGGCGATTGCGACCATCCATCCACTCCCCGCCGATGCTCCATTCCACAATGTAAGAGATGTTCTTGAGGAATTTATTGTTGAGCATAGGCAGTTGGGGTTGAGGGACGTCCAGCGTTGCCCGTTCGGAGAGGCCTATGTTCGGCTCACGAGGGTTAGGGACAGGGATAAATTGGTGCTTGATAGTCCTGATGAGTTTGGTGATGTGTTCATCACTTTTGTGAAGCATGATGAGGGCATAAATCACAGGAGGGTTCATTTCAATAGAACTGTTTGGTTGCTTCTGACGGGAGTTCCATTTGATTTCCATAATACTGAAGATTTAGCTTGTGTTGTCAGTAAGTTCGGCCGCATGATTTCCTGGGACAAGGAGGATGATCATATGGGGCGTATTGTAGTCAAGGCTCGAGTTATGAACCTAGATATCATTCCTATAAGTATGCGTTGGTCTGAAGGAGATGAATTCGAGGAGGATGGCTGGTCTTCCTCCATTGAAGTGCTGGCAAGTGAGCTCCTTGGTGGAGGTCCTGCAGATGACGATCCTATCCCTGCTGCTAATGTGGACCCACACCCTCTCCCCGAAGATGCTAAGCCTTGCTCATGTTTTTCATGATGATGTTGCCAACAATAATGATATGGATGCTCAGGTTGCAGGGAATTGGGATAACTGGTAAGAGATTTAGCAGAATGAACAGAATGTTGTCCTTGAGGATCTCTTAGATGCTGTGCAGCAGGAAGAATCGGCCTGGGCAGATGGAGAAGAGTTGCATCCTGCACCAAGTAACAGCAGTTTATCTTCTGACATGTCTTTCTCTGAGGGAGACGACACAAATATGCTTATGGCCCCTGTTGCAGTGGAGGCTTTCCCTCCTAGGGAGGCAGTGCCTGCTATTCTTCCTCCCCCTGCCTTGGTGATTGCCAATGGACTGCAGAACATCATCCAAGCCTATCAGTCAGATGATGAGGAACCTCCTTTATTGCAAGAGAACATCCAGGTTGCTGCCTTGGTTGATGCTGTTTTGCCTGATCAAGTACAAGTTGTTGCAGAGCAACTGCAACATGTTTCTCCCAACAGTGATGGAGCTCATGCCACTGATGGTGTTTCTGCATCTTCTCATATGGATCCTTCACAACATGTGCTGCTGGAAGTTGCATTGGAGGCTACCTTGGTCTCTGATCCACCTCTAGAGTTTGTGTCATCAGATGGACAAGATAATCCTTCACTTGCCACTGGACCTTCATCTGAAGTTCTGGCCTGCAGCCCTAAACATGTTAAGACTGCTAGGGGAAGCCTGTAGCCAGTGGAGAACATTGAGGATCTTCAGTCTGGGTTACAAGGTAATTGGGTTACTCAAATAAATGAACATTTTAGCATGGCACCTTCTCTTCTTGGTTTGAAACATATTCAGATGGCTGCTGCTGCTTCTAATGCCCCTTCTATCTCTGAAGAAGGCATGCTACTGTGGAAACATCACTTTAAGGACCAATCATTCGAAAACAGGAGCTCTTTCTCAGCCAACATTCCTATAAGTTGGTTCAACTTTATTGTTCACTTGCTTCTGTCCCCTGATAAGTTTGCCTGGACTGTTACTATGCTAAAATCTGGAATGTGGGAACTGTTCACTGCTGTGGAAAATATGGATCAAGCCTTTCTGTTTCACATACCTGACAAGTGTCCTACCTCTCATGCACCAATTTGTCAGGCCATGGAGGATGGGGTCAAGGGCAAAGAAAATATTGGTGGGGATGCCAATATGCAGGATGAGGAGTCCCAGGCTCTGTTGCAGCCTTTTGGTCAAGATAATCTGAGGAAGAGAAGGAGTGGAAAGACTCCACTAGTGGAAACAGAGGTAAGGAGAAGTGATAGAATTAAGAATGATAATGCTGGTTACAAGAGAAACTCTTGCTCTAATAACAATTGTCTACCTTGCAATGTTGTCCCTCCCACCATACATAAATCAGTTGTTAAAAACCTCACTGCCTCTTTTTGTAAGGTTGCTGAGGGGGAGCTGGAGGACAAGCTGGCCAAGAAGCCCAAGAGAAGGCAAGAGGTTGTTTTGGACAAGGTGCCCTTGGCCAAAGGAGAAGGACATATCTCCAACCATTCATAATGTTTAGGTCCCTTACTTGGAGTACTGTATGGAGGGTGTGTGTTTGTGCCCTCATTCCTAGTTTGATGCTACTTTTGCTTGATGTAAGATTTGGATATTGGAACTTTATGAACTCTATAGATCTGGTGAAGTGCTACCCTATTAATGCCTCTTTGCTGTATGAGTGGATGCCATACTGGATATGTGTTTTGCTGTGGATCTGGTTTTTGCCCAACTCTCTTTTCTGTGTGAAGGATCAAGTGCTGGTACTTGACCTCTGGTACAAAAAAACTTATGTGTTTCCATGAATAACACAAACAGAAGCTGGAATATTCTCAATTGGAACATTAGAGGTATAAATTCTGAGGACAAATGGTTGGCCTTGAGGCAGAAAATTGATGAGAGTGACTGCAACATCTTGTCTCTTCAAGAAACCAAGAGGGAGATTTTTGATGTAGCTTACTTAAAAAAAAATTGCCCTTCCAGACTTAATAAATTTTCCTTCCTACCCTCTGTTGGAGCATCTGGGGGTCTCCTTGTGGCTTGGAATGGCTCTCAGTTTTCTGGAGAAGTCATTGCACAAAATAGGTTTTCACTTTTAGTGCAGTTTACCAGTCTGCTCTCCAATCAGTCTTGGATCATCTCTAATATTTATGGGCCTTGTGATCCACAAGACAAAATTGAGTTTATTAACTGGTTCCTGAATATTCACATGCCTGATAATGTTGACTGGATTTTAATGGGTGATTTCAACCTTATGAGAGCACCATCAGATAGGAACAGACCTGGGGGAGATATCAATGATATGCTTATGTTTAATGAGGCTATAAGTAATCAATGTTTAATTGAATTACCTTTGCATGGCAGAAAGTTTAGTTGGAGCAATATGTAGCATGATCCTCTGCTGGTAAAACTGGATTGGTTTTTCACTTCTGCCTCTTGGATGACTACCTTCCCAAACACAATGGTGCTACCCCTTGCAAAACCTATTTCAGATCATCTGCCTTGTGTTATTAAAGTTGGTACTTCTATCCCAAAGGCAAAAGTTTTCAGATTTGAAAACTACTGGCTCCAACATTTTGAATTTAAACAGATAGTTGCAAATGCTTGGAATATCCCAGTTGGCAATCTTGATGTTGTTAAAACCTTGAATTCTAAGTTTAAAAACTTAAGAAGAGCTTTGAAGCTGTGGGCAAAAACCTTATCCTGTCTAAAAACTCAAATTGCAAAGCTGAATGAGTTCATTTTCCTATGGGACCTCTTTGAAGAATTTAGAGAGTTGGACATTCATGAATGGAATTGCAGGGCTATTCTTAAAGAGCATCTGCTTATTCTTTTGAGAAACCAAAAGATATATTGGAAACAAAGAGGAAAAATCAAGGGGGTGAAGTTTGGAGATGAGAACACAAAGCTTTTCCACGCTAAAGCTTCAATTAATTACAGGCATAGTCATATTGCTGTTCTCCAAAATGATGACCAAATTGAAATATCTGATCATGCTGGGAAAGCTGCAATTCTTTTAGACACTTACAAAAAAAGAATGGGCACATCCCAAAATACCTCAATGCATTTTGATTTGGCTTCCTTGTTTGGGCAGAGACAACACTCAGATATCTTTGATAATCTTGAACTGCCTTTTACTGAAGAGGAAATTGATGATGTGGTCAAAAACCTTCCAACAGACAAATCACCAGGCCCAGATGGTTTAACGATGAATTTCTCAGGTCTTGTTGGGACATTATTAAGGGAGATGTGCTCAAATTCATATATGATTTCCATGCAGGGCAAATTTCTCTTGAGAGCTTAAATACTTCATACATTACTCTCATTCCTAAGGGAAGTACTCCCTTGACAACAAATGATTTTAGACCAATCTCTTTATTAAACTGTTGTCTGAAGATTATCACTAAACTGCTGGCTAACAGGTTGCAGAAAGTGATTCTTAAGTTGGTACATATCAACCAATATGGTTTTCTGAAGGAAAGATCAATACATGATTGTTTGGGCTGGGCATATGAATATCTACACCAATGTCATAAGTCTAAAGATGAGATTATTGTGCTTAAACTGGACTTTGAAAAGGCTTTTGACACAATTGAGCACCAGGCAATGCTGGATATTTTAAAGGCCAAAGGTTTTGGGGACAAATGGATCTCATGGATCAAAATGCTCTTCACTTCTGCCTCATCTGCTATCTTGCTAAATGGTGTCCCTGGAAAAAAGTTTTATTGCCTTAGAGGTGTGAGGCAGGGGGCCCTCTATCCCCTCTTCTGTTTGTGCTTGTTGCTGATCTCCTTCAGTCAGTTCTCAACAAGGCAATGCACATGGGATTGTTATCTGCTCCTCTACAAGTGGAGTCATGCCCTGATTTTCCAATTGTCCACTATGCTGATGACACCCTGGTTATTCTACAAGCAGATGCAAAGCAACTACATTGTCTTAAAGACCTCCTCAATACTTTTGCAGATGCCACTGGACTTAAGGTAAACCACAAAAAATCCAGTATGATTCCAATAAATGTGCCAGAAGAGAAGATGGAGATTTTGGTAAATACTTTTCATTGCAAGAAGGAATCTTTTCCAATCCAGTATTTGGGAACACCTTTAGGCCTTCATAAGCCTACTGTTGAGCAATGTTTTCCTCTTGTCACAAGACTGCAAAAGAAACTTATGGGTTTGTCCTCATTTATGACAATGGCTGGAAGATTGTTGTTGGTGAAATCTGTCCCAAATTCTTTGTTGATCTATCTCATGGGTTGCCTTGATGTGCCAGTCACAATCAAAACCCAGACCATAAAGTACTTGAGACACTGCCTGTGGAGAGGCCCTGATCTGGAGGACCACAGACCTGCCATGGCGGCATGGAGCACTGTGTGTAGACCCAAAAATCAAGGAGGATTGGGTGTCATGGATATCTTTATCCAGAATAAGGCTCTGCTGCTTAAGAATCTGCACAAGTTCTATAACAGACACAATACCCCCTGGGTAAACTTGATCTGGGAATCATATTACAACACTGATACACTACCTGGTAATAACTGGATTGGATCATTTTGGTGGAATGCAAATCTTAAGCTCATTGATAACTATAAGTCCTTGGCCATATGCAACATAGGTGATGGCAAGAGTGCCTTCTTTTGGACTGATCTGTGGCACTCTACTTGTCTGCAAGACATGTTCCCTCATTTATTCTCTTTTGTGAAGAACAAAAACGCTACTGTCCACAGCATTCTCCAAGTAGAATACTTAGAGGATCTATTCCACCTACCCCTGACTGTGCAAGCTTTCCAGGAATTTGAGGCTATGGAAGACATTTGTATTGATCTAAGGGCTTCTGATACACTAGATTGCACTGACACTTGGAGCTACATTTGGGGAAATGAGCACTTCTCAGTGGCTAAGGCCTACAAAGTCATGATGGGAGTCAAAATTGTGCCACAACAGTTCAACTGGATCTGGAATTCCTCTTGTCAACCAAAACACAAGGTGTTTTTTTGGAGATTGCTGCATGACAGGCTCAATACTAGAAATCTTTTGAGAAGGAAAACTTTCCATTTGGCCAACTACAACTGTGATGTCAACAATTGTCCACGGGAAGAAACTCTTCACCATCTTTTCTGGACCTGTCCTTTCGCAGCTCAATGTTGGGACTTGATTTTCCCTTCAAGACAGGCAAATGTTTCAATCCTGGAAGCTTTTCTTGATCTCAAACAGAAGCTACATGTACCTTTTTTCATGGAAATAATCATCCTTGCTTCCTGGGCTATCTGGATCTCAAGGAACAATTTGATCTTCCAAGCAGTACAACCTAGCATTCAGAGGTGGAAAGCTATTTTCCTGGAGGAGCTCAATCTTCTAAGATTTAGAATAAAGAAGAGTTATGCTATAGTTTATTGTTCCTGGCTTGACAATCTTGTGCTGTAATCCTAGACCATAGTTTTTTCTTTTCTTTCTGTTGCTTTGCTCTTTGGCTTATCTCAAGCCTTTTGTATAGTGGAACCTTTGTTGTTTCTGTTTTTAATTAAATAAAAATTGCAGTGGGGTTTTGCCCTATTGTGTATAGTAAAAAACACTCTGCTTCTAATGTTCTCTTTGATGTACTAGATACCGTGATCATGTTTAGAAGCATCATCAATATGGTCAGCAAGTAAATGTCAGACTTCAATAGAAAAAATGATCCATAAGGAACAACTTATAGAATAAGTCGCATGAGATCCTCATGGAGAAGATGATCAAATTTCTCAATCAAGATACTACAATAATAGATATTCCGGCTAGGTGTGTCGGCCAAAACATCAACCTTGCCAGAACCTACATCATAGATCTTGAAAAGTTCGAACCATGATATCTGCCTAAGATTCAGATCTGGTGGGTAGTAGCATAGTTCAGACTCGGCATGTCTGAAAAGGAAAGTTTCCAACACAAATTGACGATATGGCGTTGCGAGATTCTCAGGAAATGAACTACGATAGCAAGCTTCAAAACATGAGATGGATTGTCAGATACACGTGAACACACTGTCCAAGACAAGCGTGACCAAGCAAAACACCACCGAGTTCTGGTTGGGAGCCATCATCAAGGATATCAAAGTCCTTGCATAAGGCATGCTATTAAGAAGGAACTTCTTCTCCTTGAACAAATCAGTCAGTGGCTTGGTGTGCTAGGGATACATATAAAATGAAGGTTGCAAGTCTCCAAACCACATAATACTTTGCACATATGCATGACTGACTTGGGAGATTCCAGAGGAAGCAAAACTAACTTTCTCTAATTCACAGTGTTAACTTGCACCAAATGCACGTGTGTTAGAGGAAGTCACTTCTTTCATCAAACATATACTTCATGAGCTAGCACGAAGAAAATGCTTTCAAAAGTTTCCAACACTAGCTTAATGTTCAACACAAATTATGGAGAAGATAAGGATGTTGCCGATGGGCTCAACGAGAATTCATCAAAATTCCAATAAAGACGGAATTCCACAACTATGTGAACAAGGTGATAGTATTGGTCAGACCAAAAGATATAATGGGGTATGCTCGAGGAACATCCACAAGTAAGATGACATTGCAAACATCGTTGGTTCTGATTTGGTATGACGATAGCCCACACTCAAATCAAAGATTGTATAAGACAATAGCTCCAACAATTGATCACAATCGAGGATCAATCAATGAAGATATCATCTTTCTTTAATGCATAGTAAATTGAAGATATCATCTTTTATCTTCCAACTCTCCAAGTTGTTGTCTAGCTTAACAAACTAGTTCAGGGGTATCTGATACATTTTGCATCATGTTTACCTACTGTTATTTATAATGTTTTTATGCATAATAATGCTTTTTGGAGTAATTCTAATGCCTTTTCTCTCATAATATGCAAGGTAAGAATTCCGGCAGCTGGAAATCTGGACCTGGAAAAGCTACGTCAGGCTACCAATTCTGCACAACTCCAAATAAGCTAAAACTTCACGAGGATTTTTTTATGGAATGAACAAGAAATACTGGAGCAAATAACCACTGCAAGGGGACCATCTGGCGAGCACAAGACACCAGGGCGCGTCTGGCCCACCAGGCACGCCCTGGTGGGTTGTGCTCAGCCCAGCACACCTCCGGTGCCCATCCTCTGGTATATAAGTCATTTTGACCTAGGAAAAAAATAAGGAGAGGACTATCGGGACAGAGCGCCGCCGTATCAAGGCGGAACTTGGGCAGGAGCACTTTTGCCCTCCAGCGGAGTGATTCCGCCGAGGGAAATTCCCTCCCAGAGGGGGAAATCATCATCATCATCACCAACAACTCTCCCATCTTGGGGAGGGAAATCTCCATCAACATCTTCAACAACACCATCTCCTCTCAAACCCTAGTTCATCTCATGTGTTTAATATGTGTACCAGAACTATAGATTGGTGCTTGTGGGTGACTAGTAGTGTTGATTACATCTTGTAGTTGATTACTATATGGTTTATTTGGTGGAAGATTATATGTTCAAATCCAATATGCTATTTAATACCCCTCTGATGTCGAGCATGATTATCATTTGTGAGTAGTTACTTTTATTCTTGAGGTCACGGGAGAAATCTTGTTGCAAGTTATCATGTGAACTTGATATGTGTTAGATATTTTGATAGTGTGTATGTTGTGATTCCCTTAGTGGTGTCATGTGAATGTCGACTACATGACACTTCACCATATTTGGGCCTAAGGGAATGCATTGTGGAGTAGTAATTAGATGATGGGTTGCAAGAGTGACAGAAGCTTAAACCCTAGTTTATGCGCTATTCCGTAAGGGACCGATTGGATCTAAAAGTTTAATGCTATGGTTAGAATTTATTCTTAATACTTTTATCGTAGTTGCGGATGCTTGCGAGGGGGTTAATCATAAGTAGGAGGTTTGTTCAAGTCAGAACAACACCTAAGCACCGGTCCACCCATATATCAACTTAGCGAACACGAATCGAATCAACATGATGAAAGTGACTAGATGAAATTCCCGTGTACCCTCAAGAACGCTTTGCTTATTATAAGAGACCATTTTGGCATGTCCCTGGCCTCCGTAGGATTGGGATACCTTGCTGAACTTTTGTTACTATTCTCGTTACTTGCTCGTTACAAATTGTCTTGCTATAAAACTACTCTGTTACTTACAATTTCAGCACTTGTAGACATTACCTTGCTGAAAACTGCTTGTCATTTCCTTCTGCTCCTCGTTGGGTTCGACACTCTTACTTATCAAAAAGCCTACAATTGATCCCATATACTTGTCTCCCTTCTGCTCCGCTCCCGTCTCCCTAGGAGAAGGCCATCCATAGGACTCACGCTTATCTTGCGCAATTTAGAGTATCCACTTCTAGTTATCTACGAACAATGTAAGCTTTCCAAGTAGTCCATATCCGCGGACGCGGCTATTCGAATAGATCATTTATCACCCTACAGGGGTGTACTTCTTCCCACACACTCTCACCACTAATCGTTGTTTACACAACATGTACTTGACAACCTTCAAGTGGAAGCCCAGGTTTATCGCCTAATTGAGTTCCATCCGTAAGGAAGTACGGGTGGGGTTTCCACTATGGCCAAAAATGATGTGTGCAGGGTTCCCAAGCCCACAAAATGGGTGCCTCGGTACACCGTGCCATAGTGTCTATACCGCATTATAGCCCACCCCTAGGGTCAGCGCCACGTACGGCCTCTGACATAAATCCTAGAAACACCAGAAACTAGTTGCAACTCCTGGACATAGATCAAGGAGATGAATAAGTCGAGAGAGTCAATTAAGGATCCCAATGTGTGGTAGTAACTGTCTTGGATCACAAACACAGACCTCAGTTCCTGGGGACGGTTTCAATGAGACAACCCACCATGTACTCCGACATGGCCTCCCATTGCTACCTTTACCAAATTATGTTCACACACTTAGCTCTCAATAGTAGGACATGTTCATGACTGATACGTCTCCATCGTATCTATACTTTTTTATTGTTCCATGCCAATATTATACAACTTCTATATACTTTTGGAAACATTTTATATTATTTTTAGTACTAACATATCAATCCAGTGCCCAGTGCCAATTCATGTTTGTTGCATGTTTTTTGTTTTGTAGAATATCCATGTCAAGCAAAGTCCAAATGCGTTAACAATTTATAGAGAATTTATTTTGGGATATATGTGATTTTTGGGAGGTGGAATCAACGCAAACAGAGGCCCAGGGCCTCCACTAACCACCAGTGCGCGCCTGCCCCCCTGGCGCACGGTGGTGCCTAGTGGGCACCCCGTAAGTTGGTTGGGGCTCTTCTTCGGGCGCAAGAAAGCTTATATCTGGAAAAAATCGTGTTAAATTTCAGCACAATCGAAGTTACTGATCTTCGGATATTTAAGAAACGGTGAAAGGCCAGAAAAGAGGAACGCGAAACAGAACATAATAGAGATATAGATCCAATCTAGGAGGGGCTCCTGCCCCTCCTCCGCCATGGAGGCCATGGACCAAAGGGAGGACGACTCTCCTCCCATCCAGGGGGGAGGCCAAGTAAGAAGAAGAAGGAGGGGGCTCTCTCCCCTATCTCCTGATGGCGCCGGAGCACCGCCGGGGCAAGGATTGTGACGGCAATCTACACCAACAAGTTCGCCGTTGTCAACACCAACTCTCTCCCCCTCTATGCAGCGGTGTAACCTATCTATTCCCGCTTCAATTCTCTACTTAAATATGGTGCTCAACACTATATATTATTATCCAATGATATGTGGTTATCCTATGATGTTTGCATAGATCTATTTTGTCCTATGGGTTGACTGATGATCATGATTGGTTTGAGTTGTATATATTTTATTTCGGTGTTGTCCTATGGTGCCCTCCGTGTCATGCAAATGTGAGGGATCCCCTCTATAGGGTGTTGCAATACGTTCATGATTCACTTATGGTGGGTGGCTAGAGTGACAGAAGCTTACGCTCGAGTAAGGGGGTTGTTGCGTATGGGATAAAGATGACTTGATACTTAATGATATGGTTGGGTTTTACCTTAATGATCTTTGGTTGTGGCGGATGCTTGCTAGAGTTCCAATCATAAGTGCATATGATCCAAGTATGGAAAGTATGTTAGCTCATGCCTCTCCCTCCTATAAAATTGCAATAATGATTACCGGTCTAGTTATCAATTGCCTAGGGACAAATCTTTCTCTTGTGTTACAAAAAGATTTCAACTAAACAACTAAATTTATTATCTTGCAATTCATTTGTAGTTTTATTCTTGCAAAGTACTTCTAGTTTTATTCTTGTCCTAGGTAAAGCAAACGTTAAGTGCGCGTAGAGTTACATCCGTGGTCGATAGAACACGAGGGGATATTTGTTCTACCTTTAGCTCCTCATTGGGTTCGACACACTTATTTATCGAAAAAGGCTACGAATGACCCCCTATATCGGTGGGTTATCAACCACCATCCCAATCCATCCCAGATGAATTAGACCTGGCACATCTCTAAGCATAGCAGGCGTAACAATCAAGCATGAACGAGTAGGCACATCATGGATCAAACAACTCCTACGCATGCTAGTGGGTTTCAACTATTTACTGTGGCAAAGACAGGTCATGCAGAGGAATGGATTCAAATACCGCAACATGTAACAGTTGAATCATTGTTGTCCTAATGCAGTAAAAAGAGAGCAGGAGTGAGAGAGTGGGATTGTATCATAGTGATCAAGGGGGTTTGCTTGCCTGGCACTTCTGAAGATGAAATTGCACTTCATCAGCGTCAACAAATACATCGTCGGAACAATGTCTATCGAGAGGGAACAACCACCAGCAAACAAGAAGGAACACAATCAATGCAATGCAACAATATGATGCATGATTATGTCATGGAAATATGTTGTATTTTGGGCTAATGGAAAATACTACCATGTTAGTTGAAGTTCATTTGAATCACATATTCAAATTCAAACTCTAAAAGAAGCATTTAAAATGTCCTTTAATTGATTTGACATGACCAGTAGGTATAAGTTGATTTATCATGTATGAAAATGATGTAAACAGATTCTTCATATTTTCCTAATAATTTTTCATATATAAATTATTTGATTTGGAGTTACGGTTGAATTTCTATGAATTTTCAAAGTTTAAAGTATTTTTTGTAATTAATAAATCATTACTAATTTATATAAAATCCAAAAAATATTTACTGCGTCAGCACTACGTCAGCAGGTCAGTCGTGGTAAAACTGGTCAAACCTGACTAGTGGGACCCACGCGTCGATGTAACAGAGTCAGTTACAAAGGCTGACTGGTGGGGCCAGGTCAATGCTGATATGGCAAGGTCAACACAGATGTCTGGGTGGATAACTCAGTGACACATAGAGTTAAACAGTATTAATTAAATCTAATGATTTACTTATCTAATTAATTAACTGAAGGTGGCCCACCTATGAGTGGTTGGGGGTTTATTTTAACAGGGTCATAGTGCTAGTTAGGTGTGCCACATCGACGACTGAATGCCGGCGACCAAACCTGACGGGTGGAGGATCATCAGAGTTGCTTGGGCTCGTGCCACAGGGGGTGGCTGGACGCATTGAATGCACCAGGAGGGACCACTCGCTCGCCGCATCCAGGGGAGGCAACGGCTGGTTGCGGGGCGGTCTATAGCGGCAGTGGCAGCAAGTTGGGCGGCGGCTAGAGCCTCAGTCATGAAGAAGAAGATGATGCGGTGCATGGGGAGCCCAACCGAGGGTTTCTACGGTTTCCTCGGGACTTGGCGAGCATTCGGGTGCTACGGGAGTGGGCGGAAGAGCTCGGGAGCACGAGGCTCACCAGCCATGGCGATGGCCGGAGCTCGGTGCTCACGCGGCAATGGATAGAGGACACGAGGAACAACTGGGAATGGAGGAAACACATCAACAGCTCACAGCGCATCGGACGGAGGGCTCGACATCTCGGGGACGACTGGTAGGTGGTGAATCAATGGTGGAGATCTCCGGAGGCCAACGGTGAAGAAGACAACGGTGGCGACGATGAGCGTCGTCTGTGCTTGTTCTCGTCGGTGAGGACTTGTAGCAGAGGACGGCGAAGCTGCTGGACAACTCAGGGAGGCGAGGAGATGGCGGTGGGCATGTTGGTACGCGCCAACGCTGTCAGACGCATATGGGGACGAGTGGGGAGAGAGGCAGAGGAGAGGATGAGGACGAGGGGGCAGGGGGTCGACAGGGTTGCGTGGCGACATCCAAGGCGAACAAGGCATCGAGGGGGTGCAGGCAGGCAGGATAGAGGGGCCAAGTAAAGTTTAGTGTGAGTTTTTGCTTTCTTTACTTTCTTGTTGAAAATAAAAGAAAGGAAATAAATAAAAGGAAAGGATATAAATAAAAAGAAAGGAAATCAATCAAGAAGATCATATACTAATCTTATGGTAGGTGATGGCAACACATAAGGAAAAGTATAAGTAGAAAATTTTATTAGAGATTGACAAACATAGCATTAGTCAATGATGCAACTCATGAAAGAATTAATAAGGGAAGATAAGATTCACATATAAATATACTATCCTATAAATCTTTTGTGATTCTGAGCCCCCATCAAAATATTATATGCTAAAATTGTTGACGTTGGACAAGGAAGACAACTTAATAATTTATGTTTGTTCATATTCACATAGAAGTCATATTGTCATAGATCCTTTAACATGTGGTGCTTTCCCCTATCTGGCTAGCCAAAAATTCCGCACTAAGTAGAGATGCTACTTGTGCATCCAAAAACCCTTAAACCCAAATCTTATTTTCAAGTGTCCACCATACGTACCTAGGGATTGAGCAAGATCCCTCAAGTAAGTTTTCATCAGTGCAAAAAGGCAATAAAAATTGCTTCTAAATGTGTGAGATCATTTAGTGTAAGAGAAAATTGAGCGTTGCACAAACTTGTGATGGTGAAGAATAAAAGTGACAGACTACATAATAAAGGTCGCTATCACAAGGGCAATGCAACATGACGTTCTTTTGCACTAAGGGGTTGAGCATACAAAAAAATAAACGCATGGCAACCTCTGCTTCCCTCTCTGAAGGGCCTATCTTTTACTTTTATGAATTTACTTTTATGCAAAGAGTCAAAGTTTTCTCTCTATTCCTTTTTATTTTCCCCTTTGGCAAGCATCATGTGGTGAGGAAAGATCTAGGCACACATGTCCAATTGAATATGGGTAGCATTAGAGTTGATACGTCCATTTTGCATCATATTTTCTTACTGTTATTTATGATGTTTTATCCATAATAATGCTTTTTGGAGTAATTCTAATGCCTTTTCTCTCATAATATGCTAGGTATACACAAACATGGAGAATTTCGGTAGCTGGAAATCTGGACCTGGAAAAGCTACGTCATGCCACCTATTCTGCACAACTCCGAACAAGCTAAAACTTCACGGAGATCTTTTATCAAATATATGAGGAATATTGGAGCAAATAACTACCAGAGGGGGCTCATCAGGGGGCACAACCCACCTGGGCGCGCCAGGGAGCTCAGGCGCGCCCTCGAGGGGTGTGCTCACCCAGGCCCACCTGATGCCCATCTTCTTGTATATAAGTCATTTTGACCTAGAAAAAAATAAGGAGAGGCCTTTTGGGACGGAGCACCACCGTCTCAAGGCGGAACTTGGGCAGGAGCACTTTTGCCCTCCAGTGGAGCGATTCCGCCGGGGGAACTTCCCTCCCGGAGGGGGGAATCATCATCCTCATCATCACCAACAAATATCCCATCTTGCAGAGGGCAATCTCCATCAACATCTTCAACAACACCATCTCATCTCAAACCCTAGTTCATCTCTTGTGTTCAATCTTGTTACCGGAACTATAGATTGTTGTTTGTGGGTGACTAGTAGTGTTGATTACATCTTGTAGTTGATTACTATATGGTTTATTTGGTGGAAGATTATATGTTCAGATCAAATTTTCTATTTAATACCCCTCTGATGTTGAGCATGATTATCATTTGTGAGTAGTTACTTTCGTTCTTGATGTCACGGGAGAAATCATGTTGCAAGTAATCATGTGAACTTGATATGTGTTCGATATTTTGATAGTATGTATGTTGTGATTCCCTTAGTGGTGTCATGTGAACGTCGACTATAGGACACTTCACCATATTTGGGCCTAAGGGAATGCATTGTGGAGTAGCAATTAGATGATGGGTTGCGAGAGTTACAGAAGCTCAAACCCCAGTTTATGCGCTATTCTGTAAGGGGCCGATTGGATCCAAAAGTTTAATGCTATGGTTAGAATTTATTCTTAATACTTTTCTCGTAGTTGCGGATGCTTGCGGGAGGGTTAATCATAAGTAGGAGGTTTGTTCAAGTAAGAACAACACCTAAGAACCGGTCCACCCACATATCGAATTATCAACGTACCGAACACGAATCAAACCAACATGGTGAAAGTGGCTAGATGAAATTCATGTGTACCCTCAAGAACGCTTTGCTTATCATAAGAGACCGTTTTGGCCTGTCCTTTGCCTCAAAAGGATTGATCTACCTTTCTGCACTTCTGCTACTATTATTGTTACTTGCTTGTTACAAATTATCTTGCTATCAAACTACTCTGTTACTTACAATTTCAGCACTTGCAGACATTACCTTGCTGAAAACCACTTGTCATTTCCTTCTGCTCCTCGTTGACTTCGACACTCTTACTTATTGAAAAGAGCTACAATTGATCCCATACACTTGTGGGTCAACAAGGCTATTTTCTGGCGCCCTTGCCGGGGAGTGAAGCGCCTTTGGTAAGAGGTATTTGGTAAGGAAACATTTATATACTGCTGAAATTTATTGTCACTTGTTACTATGGAAAACAATCCTTTGAGGGGTTTGTTCGGGGCATCTTCACCTCAACTGGAACCACAATTAGCTACCCATCAACCTACTGTACCTACTGAAAATATTGAATATGAAATTTCTTCGGGTATGATAGAACAACTGCTAGCTAATCCTTATGTAGGAGACGGAACCAAACATCCTCATATGCACTTGATATATGTAGAACAAATTTGTGGATTGTTCAAGCTTGTAGGTTGACCTGGAGATGAAGTTATGAACAAGGTTTCCCTTTATCTTTGAATGGAAAAGCATTGGCATGGTATAGGCTATGCGATGATATTGGATCTTGGAATTGGAGTTCCATCAAAAAAATTATCCTATGCATCTAGTTCATCGTGATCAGAATTATATATATAATTTTTGGCCTCGTGAAGGAGAAAGTATCGCTCTAGCTTGGGGGAGGCTTAAGTCAATGCTATATTCATGCCCCAATCATGAGCTCTCGAGAGAAATTATTATCCGGAATTTTTATGCTCGGCTTTCTCGTAATGATCAAACCATGCTTGATACTTCTTGTGTTGGTTCTTTTATGAAGAAGACTATTGAATTTCGGCGGGATCTTTTGGAAAGAATTAAATGCAACTCTGAAGATTGGGAACTCGATGAAGGTAAAGAGTCAGGTATTAAACTTAAGTATGATTGTGTTAAATCTTTTATGAATACCGATGCTTTTCAAAAGTTTAGCACTAAATATGGACTTGACTCTGAGATAGTAGCCTCCTTTTGCGAGTCATTTGCTACTCATGTTGATATCCCTAAAGAAAAGTGGTCTAAATATCACCCACTTATTAAAGAAGAAATTAAAGAAGAGGTACCAGTTAAAGAAGAAACTATGCTTTACAATGTTGATCCAGTTGTTCCTACTGCTTATATTGAGAAACCACCTTTCCCTGTTAGGATAAAGGAACATGCTAAAGTTTCAACTGTGGTTAACAAAATCTATATTAGAGCAGATAAACCCGATGAACAAATCAAAGTAGAACCTAGTATTACTATGGTTAAAGATCTCTTGGAAGAATATATGGATGGCCATGTTATTTACTTCTGTGAAGAAGCTGCTAGAATTGCCAAACTTGATAAAAAGGATAAACATAGACCTGTTGTTGGCATGCCCGTTATCTCAGTTAAAATTGGAGATCACTGATATCATGGTTTATGTGACATAGGTGCTAGTGTGAGTGTTATTCCTTACACCATATATCAAGAAATTATGAATGACATAGCACCCGCAGAGATAGAAGACATAGATGTTACAATTAAACTTGCTAATAGAGACGCTATTTCACCAATTGGGATTGTTAGAGAGGTTGAAGTCTTGTGTGGGAAAATAAAATACCCTACTATTTTTCTTGTTCTTGGTTCCGCACAAGATGACTTTTGTCCCATTACCTTCGGTAGACCTTTCTTGAACACTGATACATCTCCAACGTATCTATAATTTTTGATTGTTCCATGCTATTATATTATATGTTTTGGATGTTTAATGAGCTTTACTAAGCACTTTTATATTATTTTTGGGACTAACCTACTAACCCAAGGCCCAGTGCAAATTGCTTTTTTTTCCTATTTCAGTGTTTCATAGAAAAGGAATATCAAACGGAATCCAAAATGAATGAAACCTTCAGGAGAGTTATTTTTGGAACAAACGTGATCCAGAGGACTTGGAGTGGACGTCAAGAAATCAACAAGGCGGCCACGAGGCAGGGGGCGCGCCTACCCCCTGGGCGCGCCCTCCACCCTTGTGGGCCCCTCGTAGCTCCACTGACCTACTTCTTCCTCCTATATATACCCATATACCCCCAAAACATCGAGGAGCACCACGAAACCCTATTTCCACCGCCGCAACCTTCTGTACCCATGAGATCCCATCTTGGGGCCTTTTCCGGAGCTCCGTCGGAGAGGGAATCGATCACGGAGGGCTTCTAGATCAACACCATAGCCTCTCCGATGATGAGTGAGTAGTTTACCTCAGACCTTCGGGTCCATAGTTATTAGCTAGATGGCTTCTTCTCTCTCTTTGGATCTCAATACAAAGTTCTCCTCAATCTTCTTGGAGATCTATTCAATGTAACTCTTTTTGCGGTGTGTTTGTCGAGATCCGATGAATTATGGGTTTATGATCAAGATTATCTATGAACGATATTTGGTTCTTCTCTGAATTCTTATATGTATGATTTAATAATCTTTGCAAGTCTCTTCGAATTATCAGTTTGGTTTGGCCTATTAGATTGATCTTCCTTGCAATGGGAGAAGTGCTTAGCTTTGGGTTCAATCTTGCGGTGTCCTTTCCTAGTGACAGCAGGGGCAGCAAGGCACGTATTGTATTGTTGCCATCGAGGATAAAAAGATGGGGTTTATATCATAATGCTTGAGTATATCCCTCTACATCAAGTCATCTTGCTTAATGCGTTACTCTGTTCTTATGAACTTAATACTCTAGATGCATGCTGGATAGCGGTCAATGTGTGGAGTAATAGTAGTAGATGCAGAATCTTTTCAGTCTACTTGTCACGGACACGATGCCTATATACATGATCATGCCTAGATATTCTCATAATTATGCACTTTTCTATCAATTGCTCGACAATAATTTGTTCACCCACCCTAATACTTATGCTCTCTTGAGAGAAGCCACTAGTGAAACCTATGGCCCCTGGGTCTATCTTTTATCATATAAGTTTCCAATCTATTTTATTTCGCAATCTTTACTTTGAATGTATATCATAAAGTTACCAAAAATATTTATCTTATTATTATTATCTCTATCAGATCTCACTCTCGTAAGTGATCGTGAAGGGATTGACAACCCCTTTATCGCGTTGGTTGCGAGGTTCTTATTTGTTCGTGTAGGTATGAGGGACTTGCGTGTAGTCTCCTACTGGATTGATACCTTAGTTCTCAAAAACTGAGGGAAATACTTACGCTACTTTACTGTATCACCCTTTCCTCTTCAAGGGAAAGCCAACGCAGTGCTCAAGAGATAGCAAGAAGGATTTCTGGCGCCGTTGCTAGGGAGGTTGCACCAAGTCAAGTCAAGACATACCAAGTACCCATCACAAACTCTTATCCCTCGCATTACATTATTTGCCATTTGCCTCTCGTTTTCCTCTCCCCCACTTCACCCTTGTCGTTTTATTCGCCCTCTTTTTCCGTTCCCCTTCTCTTTTCTAGTCCGTCTCTTTTCGCTTGCTTCTTGTGTGCTCGTGTGTTGGATTGTTTGTCACGATGGCTCAAGATAATACTAAATTGTGTGAATTTTCTAATACCAACAATAATGATTTTATTAGCACTCTGATTGCTCCTCTTACCGATGTTGAATCTTGTGAAATTAATACTGCTTTGCTGAATCTTGTCATGAAAGATCTGTTTTCCGGCCTTCCTAGTGAAGATGTCGCTACCCATCTAAACAGCTTTGTTGATTTGTGTGATATGCAAAAGAAGAAAGATGTGGATAATGATATTGTTAAATTTATGTTATTCCCGTTTTCGCTTAGAGATTGTGCTAAAACTTGGTTTTCGTCTTTGCCTAAAAATAGTATCGATTCATGGAATAAGTGCAAAGATGCTTTTATCTCTAAGTATTTTCCTCCCGCTAAGATCATCTCTCTTAGAAACGATATTATGAATTTTAAGCAACTTGATCATGAACATGTTACACAAGCTTGGGAGAGGATGCAATTAATGATACGTAATTGTCCTACACATGGTTTGAATCTTTGGATGATTATACAAAAAAATTATACCGGATTGAATTTTGCTTCTAGAAGCCTTTTAGATTCGGCCGTGGGAGGCACTTTTATGGAAATCACTTTAGGAGAAGCTACTAAACTCCTAGATAATATTATGGTTAATTATTCTCAATGGCACACTGAAAGATCTACTAGTAAAAAGGTGCATGCAATAGAAGAAATTAATGTTTTGACTGGAAAGATGGATGAACTAATGAAATTGTTTGCTAATAAGAGTGTTTCTTCTGATCCTAATGATATGCCTTTGTCTACTTTGATTGAGAATAATAATGAATCTATGGATGTGAATTTTGTTGGTAGGAACAATTTTGGTAATAACGCGTATAGAGGTAATTTTAATCCTAGGCCGTTTCCTAGTAATTCCTCTAATAATTATGGTAATTCCTACAACAATTCTTATGGAAATTACAATAAGATGCCCTCTGATTTTGAACCTAATATTAAAGAACTTATTAGTTCGCAAAAGAGTTTCAATGCTTTGATTGAAGAAAAACTGTCTAAGATTGATGAGTTGGCTAGGAACGTGGATGGAATTTCTCTTGATATTGATTCTTTGAAACTTAGATCTATTCCACCTAAGCATGATATAAATGAGTCTCTCAAAGCTATGAGATTTTCCATTGATGAGCGCAAAGAAAGAACCGCTAGGATGCGTGCTAAAAAAGATTGCTTTCTGAAAGCGTGTTCTTCTAGTTTTCATGATAATAAGGATGAAGATCTAAAAGTGATTGATGTGTCCCCTATTAAATCTTTGTTTTGCAATATGAATCTTGATAATGATGGGACTGGAGATGAGTCAACTTTAGTTAAAAGGCGTCCCAATGATTCGTAGTTTTTAGATCTTAATGCTAAAATTGGTTAAAGTGGGATTGAAGAGGTCAAAAATTTACATAGCAATGAACCCACTATTTTGGATTTCAAGGAATTTAATTGTGATAATTGTTCTTTAATAGATTGTATTTCCTTGTTGCAATCCGTGCTAAATTCTCCGCATGCTTATAATCAAAATAAAGCTTTTACTAAACATATTGTTGATGCTTTAATGCAATCTTATGAAGAAAGGCTTGAATTGGAAGTTTCTATCTCTAAAAAACTTTATGGTGAGTGGGAACCCACTATTAAAATTAAAATTAAAGATCATGAATGCTATGCGTTATGTGATTTGGGTGCTAGCGTTTCCACGATTCCAGAAACTTTGTGTGATGTGTTAGGTTTCCGTGAATTTGATGATTGTTCTTTAAATTTGCATCTCACAGATTCCACTATTAAGAAACCTATGGGAAGAATTAATGATGTTCTTATTGTTGCAAATAGGAATTATGTGCCCATAGATTTCATTGTTCTTGATATAGATTGCAATCCTACATGTCCCGTTATTCTTGGTAGGCCTTTCCTTAGAACGATCGGTGCAATTATTGATATGAAAGAAGGGAATATTAGATTCCAATTTTCATTAAGGAAAGGCATGGAACACTTTCCTAGAAAGAAAATTAAATTACCTTATGATTCTATTATGAGAGCCACTTATGGATTGCATACCAAAGATGACAATACATAGATCTATCCTTGCTTTTATGCCTAGCTAGGGGCGTTAAACGATAGCGCTTGTTGGGAGGCATCCCAATTTTATTTTTTATTGCTTTTTGGTTATGTTTATTAATAAATAATTCATCTAGACTCTGTTTAGATGTGGTTTTATGCTTTTAATTAGTGTTTGTGCCAAGTAGAACCTTTGGGAAGACTTGGGGAAAGTCTTTACGATCTTGCTGTAAAAAACAGAAACTTTAGCGCTCACGAGATTTGCTGCCATTTTTTACTGGAGAGTGCGATTAGGTTGATTATTTTTGCAGATGATTAATTTATAAATTCCTCATGTACATAAATTTATTTTATAATTTTTGGCGTTACAGAATTATTCGAAACCTACAGATTACTACAGACTGTTCTGTTTTTGACAGATTCTGTTTTTCGCGTGTTGTTTGCTTATTTTGATGAATCTATGGCTAGTATCGGAGGTTATGAACCATAGAGAAGTTGGAATATAGTAGGTTTAACACCAATATAAATAAAGAATGATTTCATTACAGTACCTTAAGTGGTGGTTTATTTTCTTATACTAACGGAGCTCATGAGATTTTCTGTTTAAGTTTTGTGTTGTGAAGTTTTCAAGTTTTGGGTAAAGATTTGATGGATTATGGAATAAGGAGTGGAAAAAGCCTAAGCTCGGGGATGCCCAAGTCACCCCAACATAAAATTCAAGGAAAACCAAAAGCCCAAGCTTGGGGATGCCCTGGAAGGCATCCCCTCTTTCGTCTTCTTCTATCGGTAACTTTACTTGAGGCTATATATTTATTCACCACATGATATGTGTTTTGCTTGGAGCGTCTTGTATGATTTAAGTCTTTGCTTTTTAGTTTACCACAATCATCCTTGATGTACACACATTTTTTGAGAGACACACATGAATTGGAATTTATTAGAATACTCTATGTGCTTCACTTATATCTTTTGAGCTAGATAATTTTTCTCTAGTGCTTCACTTATATCTTTTAGAGCACGGTGGTGGTTTTATTTTATAGAAATTATTGATCTCTCATGATTCACTTATATCATTTTGAGAATCCTTTAGAACAGCATGGTAATTTTCTTTGGCTATAAAATTAGTCCTAATATGATAGGCATCCAGGATGGGTATAATAAAACCTATCATAAAAAGTGTATTGAATACTATGAGAAGTTTGATACTTGATGATTTTTTGATATATGAAGATGGTGATATTAGATTCATGCTAGTTGAGTAGTTGTGAATTTGATAAATACTTGTTCTAAAGTTTGTTATTCCCGTAGCATGCATGTATGGTGAACCGTTATGTGAAGAAGTCGGAGCATGATTAATTTATTGATTGTCCTCCTTATGAGTGGCGGTCGGGGATGAGCGATGGTATTTTCCTACCAACCTATCCCCCTAGGAGCATGCGCGTAGTACTTTGTTTCGATAAATAATAGATTTTTGCAATAAGTATGTGAGTTCTTTATGACTAATGTTGAGTCCATGTATTATACGCACTCTCACATTTCCACCATTGCTAGCCTCTCTAGTACCACGCAACTTTCGCCGGTACCTTAAACCCACCATATACCTTCCTCAAAACAGCCACCACCCTACCTATTATGGCATTTCCATAGCCATTCCAAGATATATTGCCATGCAACCTTCCACCGTTCCGTTATGTCACACCCTAGCTAGTTCATGCATTAGAGTGTTGCACCATGTTTATTCTTTCATCAGAAACCTGAAATGGGGATGACAGAACCCCCAGTCCCCTCTGAAACCAATTAGGGTTTACTAAAAACTTTTTCAATGAACCTGAAATGCCCTTCTAAAATGCCCATCATTTTTGTCTTGGTTCAGAACCTCTGCCAAAAGTGATGCACATTTTCCTAGGCCATCCTAGGGTTTTTGAATTAAATCATAAATATTTGAATTTGGGCATTTAAAATTATATAAAATATTTAAATGCTCAAATATCTCCAAACTAAAATGTTTCATGTTGGAAATAATCCAACTATGGACCAGGAGTAGTTTGGTGATTTTAGGAGTTGCCTAAGTATTTTATTTAATTCAACAAAGTTGCAGAAGTATTAAAAAAATACAGAAAACAGAAAAAATGGAAAAACTTACCTGACGCCAGCTCCCGGCCCACCTGCCGGCCCAGCCCAGCGCCGCTCCAGCGAGCTGCTTGCCGGCCAGGCAGGCAGGCAGGTGCCCGACGGCGACCGCGGCGCGCGCCACGCACCTGCTCGCCGCCTCGCCGCTCCCCTCGCCCGGTGACGTCGTGGACCGGCCTCCCTCGCTCCCCTGAACCCCCAGACACCCCCTCTCCTCTCCAGCTCCTCCCCCTCGCGCTCCCCCGCCATGAC
>NC_057797.1:596014628-596209189 GCF_018294505.1 Triticum aestivum
CATGACCGACGCCACCATCGCCGTGCCTTCGTCGTAGCCGTGCTCCCCGCCACCCGTGCGTCCTCTCATCGTGTCCAGGAGCTCCGCCGCTGTCCACTCCATCGAGCAAGCCGAGCCCCGAGCGCTCGCAACGCCCGAGTCCACCGCAACAACCTCGCCCGAACCGCCGTCGCCGGAGATCCCCTTCAACGCCGTCGTCGCTCCGGTCCATCTCCGGCCACACCAAGGGCTTCGACGCACTCACTGTGAGCTTAGCCATCTTCACCCCCTCCTTTTCTTGCTCCCGAGCTGTGTAGCGACCTCCCGGAGCTCAACCGCACCCACCGCCGTGGAGCTCGTCGCCGACGTGCTCCCGGTCACCCTCCGACCACTCCACGGTGTCCATCATGCTCACCGTGTCACTTAGCACCTAGCTAGCTACTCCCCGCACCTCACCGACCCCTCTTGCGTCAAGTTCGTCTTCGGCCGAACCCCGGTAGCCGCCAAAGTCATCGCCGGCGCCAACTCCGGCCACCCGACCCCAACGGACTCCACCAAGAGCTGCGGCTCGTCCTCAGCTCCACTCCGGTGGTCTCCGCGACCCATTTGGTGGCCGAAACAGCCAAAACCACTTCCGCCGCCGCGTCGGGCTCGCCGGCGGCTAAACGCCGGTGCAGCCGACCCGGGTTTGACCACGAGTGAGCCCTGTTTGACTCCCCTGAGTCAATGACAGGTGGGGCCCAGCCCTGTTAATTAAACAGGTTTAGTTTTATTTAAACTTTAATTAAATTAATCACCCTGACACGCGGGACCCACTGTCAGGTTTGACCCGGACGTGTTCCGTTGACCTGCTGACGTCACACTGACGTCAGGCTGACGCAATAATTGATTTTCTGGAATTAATCCAATATAGGAAATTCCAGAATATAGTTTAAACTTTAAAAATTCATAACTTTTATTCTGTAACTCCAAATCAGACAAATTATATATGAAAAATGATCAGAAAAATCCAATCTATCCATCTGTACTATTTTCATGCATGATTAAACAAGTTAACCTGATGTTTAATGCAGAACAAGGAAAAACACTTTAAAAGGCCATGTTTGAGTTTGAAATTTGAATCTTTGATTCAAATTGGTTCAAACCCTTCTGGTCTTAGTTGCATTAGCCCAACACACTCATATTGCTATGTTTCATGCATGCATCATATTGTTGCACGTTGTTTGGTGATGGTTGTGTATCGGTGTTCTTTGCGGCAGGTTCTGCCTCCGAGGAGTACCGTGATTACCCTAACGAAGAACCGTATCAGTGCATCGAACCATCAGGCAAGCAACCAACCATTTGATCATATCGATACAATCCCATGTTCTCGCTCCTGCTCTCTTTTACTGCATTAAGACAACGCGTTTCAAACTACTGTGTGCTACGGTAGTTGAACCCATTTCCTCTGCATGACCTGTCATTGCCACAGTAACTAGATGAAACCCACTAGCATGTGTAGGAGTTGATTGAGCCATATGTATGTGTTGTTCCTACCTTGCTATGCCTGCTATGCTTAGAGTCGTGTCAGGTCTGGTTCATCTGGGTGATGGGCTAGAGTGAAATGATTATGTCGGTAATGAGAGTGGTGTGGTGAACACGATTTGGTAAAGGTATCGATGAGAGGCCATGTAGGAGTACATGGTGGGTTGTTTCATTGAAGCCGACATTAAGCACTGAGATCTGTATGTCTGATTTAAGATACAGCTACTACCATGCATTGGGCCCTGAAATATGACCCCTCTCGACTTCTTATTCACCCTAGCTCTCTGTCCAGGAGTTGCAAATAGTTTCTGGTGTTTGTAGCCTACTGGAGGCCGTGGACAGCGCTGACCGTAGGGGTGGGCTGTGATGCGGTAGGTACGTGGCCAGGTGTACCGAATACCCGTTAGGTATCTCGGGAACCCTGTTCACATCGTTCGGGGCCGTATGGGAAACCTCGGCCGGACTCCCTGCGGATGGAACCTGGATAGGCGATAAACCTGGACTAGAGGCTTAGGTGTTTAGGTAGGTCGTGGTCTACACCCACGTCGGTTTTCGCTTGAAGTTTGCCGAGCACATGTCGTGTGCAGACGCTAAGTGGTGGAAACATGTATGAAGAAGTACACCCCTGCAGGGTTATCATGATCTATTCGAATAGCCGCGTCCACGGTAAAGGACTACTTGGTTGCCTATACAGTTCATAGACAAGTAAACGGAAACTACTAAAAGCCTCAAGATAAGTGTGAGTGCCGAGGATGGCTCTTCCGCAGGAAGACGGAGGTGGATCCTCGGTAGTGTATTGAAGTGGTGAGTAGTGGACTCGTGTGCGCAAAACCATTTCAAGTTGGAGTCTCGTAGGTTAGCCTAGCCAAGAGTCAAAGCTGGCTTGCTGCAATAACTCCACCAACCCTTCTTGATAATATGCATGTATGTAGGATCTGATGTAAGTCTTGCTGAGTACCTTTGTACTCATGTTGCTATAATTTACATTTTTACAGAGGATGCTGCAACCCCTTCTGATGGGTTCTACGTAGACGTTGACATCAATGAGTAGGCTAAGGCCCAGGTGGTGATCCTGAGCTTGTGAAGGACCACGTAGTATAGCTAGGCTTTCCAAGCCTCTTTTATTTTACTAGTTGTCTGTACTCAGACAAGTTACTTCCGCTGCTGGTTTGTATGACTGTATGACTTGAATGCTGGGTCGTGTGACCCGTACCTTTGTGTATGTTATGTATGGCTCTCTGAGCCTTAAATAAAGTACTTGTGTCATAGAGTCATGTTGTGATGCCTTGTTGTGTTTGCACATATCGAGCATATTGTGTGTATGATTGAAATGCTTGGTATGTGTGGGATCTGACTATCTAGTTGTTTATCCTTAGTAGCCTCACTTACCGGGAAATGTCTCCTAGTGTTACCACTGAGCCATGGTAGCTTGCTACTGCTCTGGAACACTTAGGCTGGCCGGCATGTGTCCTTGTTCGTTCCTGTGTCTGTCCCTTCGGGGAAATGTCACGCATTGAGTACCGGAGTCCTGTTAGCCCGCTACAGCCCGGTTTACCGGAGTCCTGCTAGCCCAGTGCTACAGCCCGGACCCACTTGCTGATGACCGACACGTTCGTTGCTGGGTCATGGATGCCTGTCCCTGTAAGCCTGTGCCACTTTGGGTTTACGACTAGTCATGTCAGCCCGGGCTCTTTATCATATGGATGCTAGCGACACTATCATATACGTGAGCCAAAAGGCGCAAACGGTCCCGGGAAAAGGTAAGGCGACACCCGTGGGGATACCGTGCGTGAGGCCGCAAAGTGATATGAGGTGTTACAAGCTAGATCGATGTGACATCGAGTCGGGGTCCTGACAGTGTTGGCATCAGAGCCGGACTGCCTGTAGGTTCTCCAAGCCAAACTGGTCGATGTTGAGTCTAGAAATTCTTTAGTTATATGTAGGGGAATTGTTTGTGGGTGGAACGTAAGGCTCTTTTTACTCCTTTATCTTATGACATTCTGATCTGAGTCAGTCTATTCTTCCACCGGGGGTTAAGGAATTAGGATCTATTCTCTCTAGCAGGATCACGTGTTACTAATCAGTAGTACCTTATAGGTTTGATGGATACAAGCCTAGTTCAGTTCTACTACCACATTATGTTGCTAGGATGGACTCAGAACTTTGATATGATGATGTTGAGTGTGTATGAAATCCTTTGTCAAATGTCTCAAAATCCTTCTTGAGCGTTTACAGCTGTTATGCTGCCGAAATTTTGCTAGAAATTCTAATGCCTTTGCATTATGATTGTGTTTTCAGATGGCCACTCGCGACCTCAATCAAGTGGTTCGCCTGACTCGATGCCTAGATGTACCCGGCCATACTGCCATGTTGGTCAGGGTAATGACTGAGGCTGGATACCGTTGGTATCCTGAGTACACGGTCGAAGAGCAATTCCAAGACTTTAATCAAAGCCAGTATCTCTGCACTGTCAGGATATTTCCATCTTATCCTGGGTCCACCGAGCCTCTTCACTGCTCCTATGGACTCGGGGTTACTATTGAGATGGCTGTGCAGGACGCCGCCTACTCTATGATGACCATCATGCGAGTCAGGTCTGGCCTATTTCGGGACTCTGACTTCCGGTATATGCCAGGATCACTCCCGGGAGCACAAGGGTATCTCCAGGCTATCTATGCTGACCCCACTCAGGAGGATTCACGGACTCGCACTACTGCTGAGATGCTCGAGGATAAGGACCGTGAAAATCGGGCCTTGAGGTTAGAGCTCTTCAATACCCGTGCTGACCACTGGGCCACATTGACTCGGTTTGCACCGGCGGTGCAAGCTGGATATTCGGATATGCGCGATCTCTATCCTGTGAGATCTGCTCTGCCAGACGTGATGGGTTGGCGTGATGTAGGAGGCATCACCCCACCTCGCGGTCCCCGCAGGCCACCGTCTGTTGGTCCAAGACCTCATCCTAGCCCCTATGGTCCACAAGCTCCGCGAGATTGTCTGTTTCCGGATGATCATGTTGAGCTTCCAGGTTATGGAGGTGACTTCTACGAGGACTACTATGGATCGGTCTGAGTTAGTGGTAGTATCACTAGTTCGTGTTAGCTGTGTCGTCTATCGTCCTACGTGACTCGTGGGATATGACCTAGTTTGTACCGCCTTCCGGAGGTGTAGAAAAATAATATATAGGAGCTCGGGATGCCTCCGATGAGATGTAATCCTCTTTTCACCGTAATAGTACCTTGTTTGGTCTTGTACTAAGCCCTGTATGGTGTGTATGACGATGGAATAAAGAAGCAGTTTCTGTATCTACCATGTCATACGGATGATCATCTTGCATTCCGAGTTATTCCTTACATTATGTATCCTATGTCGGAATTTTATCATCCTGACTAAATCATTGTCTTGTTTACCTAGGATGGTCAACACACGCACTAACCCTGCTCCTCAAGAGCAGGCCGAAGGCAGTGAAGTCAGGAATGCAAATCTGCCTCATCCTCCTTCCCTAGCCGAGGTTATGATGGAAGCCGAAAGAAACAAGCGGGAGACCAACCGTTTGTTGGAGCGTATTGAACAGAACACAGCACACCATCAGAGGACTAACGTGGTGTCACTCAGTGATTTCATCAAGTTACATCCACCCACGTTCCACCACTCCGTCGAGCCTCTCGACGCTGATGACTGGCTTCGCAGTATCTCTCACAAGCTGCGTTCCGTGCTAGTAGCTGAGGCCGACAAGGTCACCTTTGCTGCATATCATCTTGAAGGCCCCGCCAGTCTATGGTGGGAGAATTATGGAGCTATGCGTCCAGCGGGCCATGTTACTACTTGGGCTGAATTCAGCGAGGCTTTTCGTGAACATCACATTCCAGAGGGTCTCATGGACCGTAAACGTGAGGAATTTTGCAGTTTCACTCAGGGCCGACTCTTTGTGGATGTTTACAGCAGGGAATTCGGTAACCTCGCACGATATGCAACTGAGGAAGTTTCTACTGATGCCAAGAAGCAAGCAAGGTTCCGTAAGGGACTTAGTCCTGAGCTTCGCCGCGACCTCCGTCTGCATGAGTGCACATCTTTTCAGAAACTTGTTAACAAGGCCATTAGTGCTGAGACTGGTCAGACTGATTATGATGCAACACGCAAGCATGGCCGTGACATGGGTTCCTCATCCGGTGCTGGTCCTCAGAAGTGCCGTGTGTGGGTGCCCAACACTGCCCTGCCACCCAGGTTCACACCGAGGCCATCCTTCCAGGCGCCTCGCCCCGTTCAACAGTCTGCACCAGCCAAGCCCTATGGTGGTCCAACCAACAGTGCTCCTCCACGCACCAGTTCCGTGACTTGTTTCAAGTGTGGGGAATCTGGCCACTATATGCGTGAGTGTCCCCAGACCAACCCCAACCAATCTGCTAAAGCTGTTGGCCATGGCAAGCCGATAGGGAAAGTGTTCCACGCCAAGCCGGCCACCGTTACATGTGGCCATGTCAACTGTATCTCTGCCGAAGAAGCTCAAGAGGATGCCAACGTCGTTCTCGGTACGCTCCTTGTTAATTGCCACCCGGCATCTGTTCTTTTCGATACAGGAGCCTCTCATTCATTTATATCCGAGAACTATGCTCGTTTGCATAACACCGCATTCTGTGACATGCCATCCACTATGGAAATTTCTACTCCCGGTTCTAGATGGCAGACCTCCAGGGTAAGTTATGGAAATGAAATCCAAGTCGACAGACTTGTTTTCCTTTCATCTTTGATAGCTCTCAAATTTTCAGATATTAATATCATTTTGGGTATGGACTGGATGTCAGCTCATCATGCCAAAATTGATTGCTTCTCTAGGACTGTTCAACTCACTCATCCTTCGGGGAAGATAGTCAATGTCTTGACCCGGTTAGCCGAGCGACAATTATATTCTCTTAACGCCAGCCCTTTGCCAGACCTTGAGGACGTTCCGGTAGTCCGTGACTTTCCGGATGTCTTTCCAGAGGAATTGCCAGGTGTTCCACCTGACAGGGATGTTGAGTTCGTAATAGACCTCATTCCAGGAACCGTCCCGATTGCTAGAAGACCCTATAAGATGGCACCACTAGAACTAGCCGAGCTTAAGAAACAACTCGATGAGTCCTTGAAAAAGGGTTTCATCCGACCTAGTTCATCTCCGTGGGCTTGCCCCGTCCTCTTCGTCAAGAAGAAGGATGGTACGGACCGGATGGTTGTAGATTACCGACCTGTCAATTTGGTCACAATCAAGAACAAATATCCGCTCCCTAGGATCAACGACCTGTATGATCAGCTCGTTGGATCCTCAGTCTTCTCCAAAATGGATTTGAGGTTGGGCTACCATCAAATCAAAATCAGAAACGGGGACATTCCTAAAACGGCCTTTGTTACTCATTATGGCCAATACGAGTACACCGTCATGTCCTTCGGTTTAACCAACGCTCCAGCCACCTTTTCTCGGTTAATGAACTCAATCTTCATGGAGTATTTGGATAAATTCGTCATGGTTTATCTCGATGATATACTCATCTACTCCAAGAACGAGGAAGAACATGCCGAACATCTAAGGCTAGTGTTGAAGAAACTTCGAGAGCATCGTCTTTATGCCAAATTCTCTAAATGTGAATTCTGGTTGTCGGAAGTGACCTATCTGGGTCATGTAATATCTGGTAAAGGTATTGCTGTTAACCCTGAGCGAGTTCAAGCCGTCCTTAATTGGACTCCACCTGAATCGGTCAAGCAAGTTCGGAGTTTTCTAGGCTTAGCGAGCTATTGCCGTCGCTTTGTCGAAAACTTCTCCAAAGTTGCTAAACCTCTAACCGAACTCCTCAAGAAAGATAAAAAGTTCGAATGGACTCCACAATGTGAGCACAGCTTTCAGGAACTGAAAAGACGCCTGACTTCTGCTTCCGTGCTGGTACCGCCAGACTTCTCTAAGGACTTTGTTATCTATTCCGATGCCTCGCGACAAGGATTAGGTTGCATTCTCATGCAAGATCAACATGTAATTTCTTACGCTTCACGGCAATTGCACCCACATGAGGAGAATTATCCTACTCATGATCTAGAGCTTGCAGCCGTAGTCTATGCACTTAAGACCTGGCGACATTACCTCCTCGGTAACCGTTGCGAAATATTTACTGATCACCAAAGTCTGAAGTACATTTTCACCCAACCAGATTTGAATCTCAGGCAAAGACGTTGGGTTGAGTTGATCACAGATTTCGACTTAGGAATAACTTACACCCCAGGGAAAGCCAACGTCATGGCTGATGCGCTAAGTCGTAAATCTTATTGTAACAACCTGATGTTACAACAAGGTCAACCGCTTCTCCATGAGGAATTTCGGAAGCTTAAAATTCACATTGTTCCTCAAGGATTTCTTTCCATCTTGGTAGCGAAACCTACTCTTATGGATCAAATCATCGCTGCCCAAAAGCGAGATAAGGGAATATCTAAAATCAAGGAGAACATTGCTAGCGGAGGTGCTAGTTGTTTCTCCACAAATAATCATGGTGTTGTGTACTTTGAGAACCATTTAGTGGTTCCCAAGAACCAGCATCTACGGCAGTTGATCCTAAAGGAGGCTCATGAATCTCCTCTCACCATTCATCCCGGTAGTACCAAGATGTATCAGGACCTACGCCAGAGGTTCTGGTGGACTAGGATGAAGAGAGAAATTGCTCAGTATATTGCTAGCTGCGACGTCTGTCGTCGTGTAAAAGCAGAGCATCAACGGTCTGCTGGCACCCTTCAACCCTTAGCTATTCCTGAATGGAAATGGGATAAAATTGGTATGGACTTCATTACCGGTTTTCCCAGGACCAAAAGAGGGAATAATGCTATCTTCGTCGTTGTTGATCGTCTTTCCAAAGTGGCCCATTTCTTACCTGTTCGCGAGAGTATAACCGCTAGTCAGCTGGCAGACTTATACATCTCCCGAATAGTGTCTCTCCATGGTGTTCCTTTGGAAATTAACTCGGATCGAGGAAGTCTTTTCACCTCTCGATTTTGGGAAAGTTTCCAAAATGCTATGGGAACCCGTCTCTCCTTTAGCACCGCTTTCCACCCTCAGTCGAGTGGTCAAGTGGAACGCGTCAACCAGATCCTAGAAGACATGCTTCGAGCCTCTGTTATCTCATTCGGAATGGATTGGGAGAAGTGCCTTCCATTTGCCGAATTCGCTTACAACAACAGCTATCAATCTAGCTTGGGTAAAGCCCCTTTTGAAGTTCTCTATGGACGACGGTGTCGAACACCCCTTAACTGGTCAGAGACCGGGGAAAGACAATTCTTTGGCCCGGATATGATTCAGGAAGAAGAAGAGCAAGTTCGCATCGTTCGTGAAAAGTTGAAAACAGCCCAATCTCGTCAAAAGAGTCAATATGACCGGAAACATAAGGCTATGACTTTCGAGGTTGACGAGAAGGCTTACCTTCGGGTTACCCCTCTGAAGGGAACCCATCGTTTCGGTATCAAAGGCAAATTGGCTCCTCGTTACATTGGACCTTTTCGCATTCTCGCTAAACGAGGAGAAGTTGCCTACCAGTTGGAACTACCTCCGCACCTCTCCAGAGTCCACGATGTCTTCCACGTTTCTCAACTCAGGCGTTGCTTCTCGGATCCTATCCATGGAGTGGACCACGAAACGCTTGATCTCCAAGATAATCTTACATATCGAGAGTACCCCATTCGTATCCTCGATCAGGCCGAGCGTACCACTCGATGTCATAATATCAAGTTTCTCAAAGTACAATGGTCGCACCATTCTGAGGATGAAGCAACTTGGGAAAGGGAGGATCGTCTTCGACTCGAGTACCCCGCCCTCTTTCCGGAGAACCCAGAATCTCGGGACGTGATTCTTTTGAGTGGGGGTGAGTTGTCACACCCTAGCTAGTTCATGCATTAGAGTGTTGCATCATGTTTATTCTTTCATCAGAAACCTGAAATGGGGATGACAGAAGCCCCAGTCCCCTCTAAAACCAATTAGGGTTTACTAAAAACTTTTTCAATGAACCTGAAATGCCCTTCTAAAATGCCCATCATTTTTGTCTTGGTTCAGAACCTCTGCCAAAAGTGATGCACATTTTCCTAGGCCATCCTAGGGTTTTTGAATTAAATCATAAATATTTGAATTTGGGCATTTAAAATTATATAAAATATTTAAATGCTCAAATATCTCCAAACTAAAATGTTTCATGTTGGAAATAATCCAACTATGGACCAGGAGTAGTTTGGTGATTTTAGGAGTTGCCTAAGTATTTTATTTAATTCAACAAAGTTGCAGAAGTATTAAAAAAATACAGAAAACAGAAAAAATGGAAAAACTTACCTGACGCCAGCTCCCGGCCCACCTGCCGGCCCAGCCCAGCGCCGCTCCAGCGAGCTGCTTGCCGGCCAGGCAGGCAGGCAGGTGCCCGACGGCGACCGCAGCGCGCGCCACGCACCTGCTCGCCGCCTCGCCGCTCCCCTCGCCCGGTGACGTCGTGGACCGGCCTTCCTCGCTCCCCCGAACCCCCCAGACACCCCTCTCCTCTCCAGCTCCTCCCCCTCGCGCTCCCCCGCCATGACCGACGCCACCATCGCCGTGCCTTCGTCGTAGCCGTGCTCCCCGCCACCCGTGCGTCCTCTCATCGTGTCCAGGAGCTCCGCCGTTGTCCACTCCATCGAGCAAGCCGAGCCCCGAGCGCTCGCAACGCCCGAGTCCACCGCAACGACCTCGCCCGGACCGCCGTCGCCGGAGATCCCCTTCAACGCCGTCGTCGCTCCGGTCCATCTCCGGCCGCACCAAGGGCTTCGACGCACTCACTGTGAGCTTAGCCATCTCCCCCCCCTCCTTTTCTTGCTCCCGAGCTGTGTAGCGACCTCCCGGAGCTCAACCGCACCCACCGCCGTGGAGCTCGTCGCCGACGTGCTCCCGGTCACCCTCCGACCACTCCACGGTGTCCATCATGCTCACCGTGTCACTTAGCACCTAGCTAGCTACTCCCCGCACCTCACCGACCCCTCTTGCGTCAAGTTCGTCTTCGGCCGAACCCCGGTGGCCGCCAAAGTCATCGCCGGCGCCAACTCCGGCCACCCCGACCCCAACGGACTCCACCAAGAGCTGCGGCTCGTCCTCAGCTCCACTCCGGTGGTCTCCGCGACCCATTTGGTGGCCGAAACAGCCAAAACCACTTCCGCCGCCGCGTCGGGCTCGCCGGCGGCTAAACGCCGGTGCAGCCGACCCGGGTTTGACCACGGGTGGGCCCTGGTTGACTCCCCTGAGTCAATGACAGGTGGGGCCCAGCCCTGTTAATTAAACAGGTTTAGTTTTATTTAAACTTTAATTAAATTAATCACCCTGACACGCGGGACCCACTGTCAGGTTTGACCCGGACGTGTTCCGTTGACCTGCTGACGTCACACTGACGTCAGGCTGACGCAATAATTGATTTTCTGGAATTAATCCAATATAGGAAATTCCAGAATATAGTTTAAACTTTAAAAATTCATAACTTTTATTCTGTAACTCCAAATCAGACAAATTATATATGAAAAATGATCATAAAAATCCAATCTATCCATCTGTACTATTTTCATGCATGATTAAACAAGTTAACCTGATGTTTAATGCAGAACAAGGAAAAACACTTTAAAAGGCCATGTTTGAGTTTGAAATTTGAATCTTTGATTCAAATTGGTTCAAACCCTTCTGGTCTTAGTTGCATTAGCCCAACACACTCATATTGCTATGTTTCATGCATGCATCATACTGTTGCACGTTGTTTGGTGATGGTTGTGTATCGGTGTTCTTTGCGGCAGGTTCTGCCTCCGAGGAGTACCGTGATTACCCTAACGAAGAACCGTATCAGTGCATCGAACCATCAGGCAAGCAACCAACCATTTGATCATATCGATACAATCCCATGTCCTCGCTCCTGCTCTCTTTTACTGCATTAAGACAACGCGTTTCAAACTGCTGTGTGCTACGGTAGTTGAACCCATTTCCTCTGCATGACCTGTCATTGCCACAGTAACTAGATGAAACCCACTAGCATGTGTAGGAGTTGATTGAGCCATATGTATGTGTTGTTCCTACCTTGCTATGCCTGCTATGCTTAGAGTCGTGTCAGGTCTGGTTCATCTGGGTGATGGGCTAGAGTGAAATGATTATGTCGGTAATGAGAGTGGTGTGGTGAACACGATTTGGTAAAGGTATCGATGAGAGGCCATGTAGGAGTACATGGTGGGTTGTTTCATTGAAGCCGACATTAAGCACTGAGATCTGTATGTGTGATTTAAGATACAGCTACTACCATGCATTGGGCCCTGAAATATGACCCCGCTCGACTTCTTATTCACCCTAGCTCTCTGTCCAGGACTTGCAAATAGTTTCTGGTGTTTGTAGCCTACTGGAGGCCGTGGACAGCGCTGACCATAGGGGTGGGCTGTGATGCGGTAGGTACGTGGCCGGGTGTACCGAATACCCGTTAGGTATCTCGGGAACCTTGTTCACATCGTTCGGGGCCGTATGGGAAACCTCGGCCGGACTCCCTGCGGATGGAACCTGGATAGGCGATAAACCTGGACTAGAGGCTTAGGTGTTTAGGTAGGTCGTGGTCTACACCCACGTCGGTTTTCGCTTGAAGTTTGCCGAGCACATGTCGTGTGCAGACGCTAAGTGGTGGAAACATGTATGAAGAAGTACACCCCTGCAGGGTTATCATGATCTATTCGAATAGCCGCGTCCACGGTAAAGGACTACTTGGTTGCCTATACAGTTCATAGACAAGTAAACGGAAACTACTAAAAGCCTCAAGATAAGTGTGAGTGCCGAGGATGGCTCTTCCGCAGGAAGACGGAGGTGGATCCTCGGTAGTGTATTGAAGTGGTGAGTAGTGGACTCGTGTGCGCAAAACCATTTCAAGTTGGAGTCTCGTAGGTTAGCCTAGCCAAGAGTCAAAGCTGGCTTGCTGCAATAACTCCACCAACCCTTCTTGATAATATGCATGTATGTAGGCTCTGATGTAAGTCTTGCTGAGTACCTTTGTACTCATGTTGCTATAATTTACATTTTTACAGAGGACGCTGCAACCCCTTCTGATGGGTTCTACGTAGACGTTGACATCAATGAGTAGGCTAAGGCCCAGGTGGTGATCCTGAGCTTGTGAAGGACCACGTAGTATGGCTAGGCTTTCCAAGCCTCTTTTATTTTACTAGTTGTCTGTACTCAGACAAGTTACTTCCGCTGCTGGTTTGTATGACTGTATGACTTGAATGCTGGGTCGTGTGACCCGTACCTTTGTGTATGTTATGTATGGCTCTCTGAGCCTTAAATAAAGTACTTGTGTCATAGAGTCATGTTGTGATGCCTTGTTGTGTTTGCACATATCGAGCATATTGTGTGTATGATTGAAATGCTTGGTATGTGTGGGATCTGACTATCTAGTTGTTTATCCTTAGTAGCCTCACTTACCGGGAAATGTCTCCTAGTGTTACCACTGAGCCATGGTAGCTTGCTACTGCTCTGGAACACTTAGGCTGGCCGGCATGTGTCCTTCTTCGTTCCTGTGTATGTCCCTTCGGGGAAATGTCACGCATTGAGTACCGGAGTCCTGTTAGCCCGCTACAGCCTGGTTTATCGGAGTCCTGCTAGCCCAGTGCTACAGCCCGGACCCACTTGCTGATGACCGACACGTTCGTTGCTGGGTCATGGATGCATGTCCCTGTAAGCCTGTGCCACTTTGGGTTTACGACTAGTCATGTCAGCCCGGGCTCTTTATCATATGGATGCTAGCGACACTATCATATACGTGAGCCAAAAGGCGCAAACGGTCTCGGGCAAAGGTAAGGCGACACCCGTGGGGATACCGTGCGTGAGGCCGCAAAGTGATATGAGGTGTTACAAGCTAGACCGATGTGACATCGAGTCGGGGTCCTGACACGTTATTATGACACGCTTCATCATTGTCATATTACTTTGCATGATCATGTAGTTGACATCGTATTTGTGGCTAAGCCACCGTTCATAATTCTTTCATACATGTCACTCTTGATTCATTGCATATCCCAGTACACCGTCGGAGGCATTCACATAGAGTCATATTTTGTTCTAAGTATTGAGTTGTAATCTTTGAGTTGTAAGTAAATAAAAGTGTGATGATCATCATTATTAGAGCATTGTCCCAAGTGAGGAAAGGATGATGGAGACAATGATTCCCCCACAAGTCGGGATGAGACTAGGGACGAAAAGAAAAGAAAAAAAAGAGGTGTGTCATAATTTTGATGATTGTTTAAGCAATCTTGATCGAGTTTTGCAGAGATGTGAGCAAACAAATCTTGTCTTGAATTGGTAGAAGTGTCACTTTATGGTTAATGAAGGTATTGTCTTGGGTCATAAAGTTTCTGAAAGAGGTATTGAAGTGGACAAAGAAAAGGTTGATGCAATTGATAAAATGCCATGTCCTAAAAATATCAAAGGTATGTAGTTTCGTAGGTCATGTGCTAGTTTCTATAGGAGATTTATCAAAGACTTTTAAAAAATTTCTAGGCCTCTTACAAGTCTTTTGCAAAAGGATATTCCTTTTGTTTTTGATGATGATTGTTTGGAAGCCTTTGAAACACTCAAGAAAGCCTTAATTTCTGCACCTATTGTTCAACCACCTGATTGGAACTCGCCTTTTGAAATTATGTGTGATGCTCGTGATTATGTTGTTGGTGCTGTTCTAGGACAAAGAGTTGATAAGAAACTGAATGTTATTCATTATGCTAGTAAAACTCTAGACACTGCTCAAAAAGCAACTACGCAACTACTAAAAAAGAATTCTTAGCAGTGGTGTTTGCTTGTGATAAATGTAGACCTTCTATTGTTGATTCAAAAGTAATTGTTCACACAGACCATGCTGCTATTAAATATCATTGGAAAAGAAATATGCTAAACCTAGACTTATTCGATGGGTTCTCTTGCTACAAGAATTTGATTTACATATCACTGATAGAAAGGGAGCTGAGAATCCCGTAGCTGATAATCTGTCTAGGCTTGAAAATGTGCGTGACGACCCACTACCTATTGATGATAGTTTTCCTGATGAGCAGTTAGCTGCAATAAATGTTGCTCATAATACTCCTTGGTATGCTGACTATGCTAATTACATTGTTGCTAAATATTTACCACCTAGCTTTACTTATCAACATTGGTGCTTTCCGTAAAATGCTTGCCAAGTATGATGTTAACCATAGAATTGCATCACCTTATCATCCTCAGTCTAGTGGTCAAGTTAAACTTGGCAATAGAGAAATAAAATTAATCTTGCAAAAGATTTTCAATAGGTCCCGGAAGAATTGGTCTAAGAAATTAGATGATGCACTTTGGGCTTATAGAACAGCATATAAAAATCCTATGGGTATGTCTCCTTATAAAATGGTTTATGGAAAAGCTTGTCATTTGCCTCTTGAGTTAGAACATAAAGCATATTGGGAAATCAAAGAACTCAATTATGATTTCAAACTTGCCGGTGAAAAGAGGTTATTTTATATTAGTTCATTAGATGAATGGAGAACCCAAGCTTATGAAAATGCAAAATTATTCAAAGAAAAAGTTAAAAGATGGCATGATAAAAGAATCCAAAAGCGTGAGTTTAAAGTCGCAGAAGATGTTCTTTTGCACAACTCTCATTTCAGATTCTTTGCAGGAAAACTCCTCTCAAAATGGTGTCGGTGTACTAGAATAGGGGTAGCCTAGTACCCCGAACTTGTGCACGGGCAGTTGCAGCACCCCGCGGCAAAGGCTTGCCGGGCGAACGCCAAGATCCCCCAAGGTTCCCTTGGAGCCATCCAAGAACAAAGTATTTAAGCTAAGGAGACAAGACCCCGGCAAGAGGAGCTTGGCGGGAAGGCCAACCAAGGCGCTCCAAGGAACTTGCCGCGACGCGCCACGCGCTCCGGCAAGGCAACAAGGCCCCGGCAAGAGGAGCTTGCCGGGAAGACTAAGCAAGGTACCCCGGGGCCCGGTGAGCGACGAGTTTCTGGACCCGGCAAGATAACAACAGCGGCAAGGCGCTTGCCGCGGCAAGGCGCTTGCCGCGGCAGGCGGCCACTCCGCGCCCACGCTCCAGCACATCCACCAACGTGTCGCTCTGGGGGCCTCTCCGGGCGCGCGTGGCGGGAGGCTGTGCAGCCAGCGGTGCGCAGTGGCATGCGAAGCTGACAGGATCGCCATCGTGGCGAACGGTGGCGCCCCTAACGGTCCTTTTCTGCACTGTTCGGGCGACTCAGATGGGCATTTAATGCCCTTGTCCCCTGCCGTCTGAGTTAGGTAGGGTGCACTGTACAAGCAACTGTATCAACTACCTCGCTTTTTACGTTTTTACCCTCCTCTGCGTTGCCACCTGTCGGTGACCCCTTTAGCGTATAAAAGGAGGCCCATGCGCAACGTAGAGGGGGTTCGGTCCGTAGGTTTGGAGCCTCGAACAGTTTGCTTCGATTCATTCGTAGCCCAGAAAACATCACACTCTCTTGCTCAAGAGCAAGAACACCAGATAATACAACCATACAAGCAGGAGTAGGAGTGTTATCTCTCCGGAGAGCTCCGAAGCTGGGTAAACTGTTCGTGTGCCTCACCTCGATCTGCTCTTTGTGCGACCTCCGCCCCCCGCCGAACCGAAAGGGGCCCGGTCCGCCGGCCCCATAGGTGTTCGTGGATCAGTTTCCCCGACATCTTTGGCGCGCCAGGTAGGGGGTGTCGAGATTGTGTGAACCAGATCCGGCGTTCACACGAGCTAGATCTTTATTCCCTTCATCAACATGCCACCGAAGAAGAAGACTTCGGCGGCAGCCGCTCCATCCACGTCACTTCCGCCACCGTTGGAGCAAACGAGTGGTGGGATGGACGCCGGCGGAAGAAAGGACGTCGACGAGGAAGCCCATGATGCCGCCAGGTCCAAGAACAAGGCTGCACAAACCTCGGCGACTATACATGTTCTACACCACTCTCAGGAGGCGCAAGATCAACAGCGTCATGGCACTAGTAGTGCCATACGCATGATAGCCCAAGACCGAGCTGGTGGATCTCGGGGCGCTCAAGACCAGCATGCACGCCAGCGTGCTGGCACGAGCGGGGCACGGTCGCCTGGACGGGATACTGCTCCTTCTAACATAGTTAGAAGTTCGAGCACGTCCCGCTCCTTGCGCCGTCCGCCACTGCCACCCACCACTCCAGCAGAAGCTTTGGCGCGAGCTCAACTTCTCCTAGATTACCCTCCGACGTCGGACAAGATCGACGAATGGAGGGCCACCATTCAGAGTCTCATCGGCTACACCAATGGCGACACTCCACGGCGGCCGAGCGCGTCGCCGCCGCGGCAGGGTTGCCGGACGCGAGCCGGTGGCGACGAAATGGGCGGAGGTGCAACTACCATGCAATCACCGCCCCGAAGGCCAAGATCGCCGACTCGCCGGATCCACCTCGACAGCGACTCCACTGCATCATCGGATCCACGAGCTCGTCGCGATCAGCGCCAAGTTCTTCATGATCGACAACAAGAAGACGCTCGAACCCGCATCGAGCGCCGAAGAGAAGCGCGACGTCAATCCGACAAGCGCGCTGGGCCCTCTGTTGACATGCATGCGCCAGGGGAACCAGGCGATCTGCCGTATGCGGTAGGTTGTCCTGCGTTCACTCGTGAACTGCGGCAAGTCCAGTGGCCCAGTACAAAGAACTTCAAGCTAGACGTACCGGAGAAGTACGACGGCAAGACGCATCCGTCAGAGTTCCTCAGCATCTACACCATTGCGGTGCAAGCTGCCGGGGGACGAGATGACAAGATCCTTGCCAACTACTTCCCGCTGGTGCTCAAGCCCAATGTCAGATCCTGGCTCATGCACTTGCCAGACAACTCCATATCCTCTTGGGCTGATCCGTGCCATCAGTTTGTCGGCGCCTTTACAGGCGGACACAAGCCTCATGGCCAGGAGAGTGATCTTCACCTGCTCGCCCAGAAGGAAGGAGAGCCTTTGCGCAAGTACATTCAGAGATTCAGTAGTGTGCAGCACAACATCCCAGACGTCCACCCTGCCGTGGTGATCAGCGCGTTCCATCAGAACGTGCGGAACCGCAGGATGCGGGAGGAAATGGCGATGTGCAAGATCAGGGACGTCAATGAGTTATATGCGCTGGCCGACAAGTGTGCGCGTGCTGAGGAAGGGAGGAGACTCCCCGGAGAAAATATAGGAGCGGGGGGATCTGACAGTGAAGATGCTGCCCCGACAAGGAAAAACCGGCGGCGGAACAACAGGAGGAGAAAAGGCAAATAAGTGCTAGTTGTTGAGCAGTCCCACAACGGTGGCGGCACCAAGCAAGCCAAAGCTGGTGACTCCGGTAAGGAGGTTGCCGCGGAGGCAGCAGTCGCCGACAAGCAGGACGGCACCAACAAGCAGTATTGCAAGATTCACCGCACCAAGGGCCATGATCTTCAGAACTGCAAGAGGGTCGAGCAGCTTGTTGAGCAACAGAAAGCTGAATACGAGCGGCGCGACAAGGAGAAGGCCCAGGAAGGAGCTGGTGGATCCGGCAAGAAACGTCCCGGCCGAGGAGGACGCCGCGGCAAGGCCAAGCAGCGACAAGGAGACAGACCTCCTCGCGGCCGCGACAAGGATGGAGATGACGGCGACGATGAAGATATGGATGATGAGGAGACTGATGAGCAGGAGTTCCAGAAAGCCACAGAGGTCCTGTGCGTTGACGGTGGTGCTTCTCTGCATGCCTCGCACCGCCAGCTCAAGCAGTGGGTGCGGGAAGTTAATGCAGCAGAACCACCCGTCGAGTCACGCAAGCTTCTGAAATGGTCCGGCACGCCTATCATCTTTGATATTGAGGACCACCCGGATCGCATAACTGCGGTCGGGTGCTTGCCGATGTTGGTTTCACCAACAATCCGCAACCTCAAGGTCACTAAGATGCTAGTTGACGGCGGGGCCGGCTTGAACCTGATCTCCTCCGCGGTGCTCCAGAAGCTCCAGATCCCTGACAGCGAGCTCGAAGAGACCGGCACATTTCAAGGAATCAACCCAGGAAGGAGCAAGCCAAAGGGAAAGATCACGTTGCCGGTGACATTTGGCAGTGAGCTGAACTTCAGGACTGAGAGGGTCACGTTTGACGTTGCCGACATTCCATTACATTACAATGGAATCCTTGGCCGTCCGGCACTCGCCAAGTTCATGGCAGCCTCTCACTATGCGTACAACGTACTGAAAATGCCAGGCCCAATAAGTGTCATCTCTGTCCCTGGCGACAAGAAGGATGCTCTTATCTGTGCCGACAAGATCTACCGGGAAGCAGCAGCCGCAGCAGAACACAGGACACTTGCCGCTGAAGCTCCCGGGGGGAAGAAGAAGACCAAGTCCGGCAAGAGCTCTGATGCCCACTCCGGCAAGCGCACTTCTTCGGAGTGCTGAGCTACCATCGAGGACGCACCATCAAGCTCCACCGGCAAGTGTAAGAAGGCAATGGCAGCTCCACCTGAGACTAAGAAGGTGTCCGCCAAGGAGGATGGCACTGGTGGTACCTTCACCATCAGCACCACTCTTGACCCCAAATAGGAAAGCGCGCTCGTTGCTTTCCTGCGGGCGAATGTCGACGTGTTTGCGTGGCAACCGTCTGATATCCCCGGTGTTCCCAGGAAAGTGATTGAGCACCACCTTGCCGTCTGTCCTCATGCGCGGCCCGTCAAGCAGAGAGTCAGGAAGCAGGCAGTAGAGCGCCAAGAATTCATCGTAGAAGAAATCAAGAAGTTGGAAGCAGCAGGCCTTGTCAGAGGAGTACTCCATCCCACGTGGTTGGCCAATCCTGTTGTTGTGCGCAAAGCTAACGGGAAATGGAGACTTTGTAATGACTTCACTGATGTTAATAAAGCTTGTCCCAAAGACCCATTTCCCTTGCCGTGTATAGACCAGATTGTTGACTCCACAGCCGGATGTGATTTGCTTTCATTTCTTGATGCATACTCAGGATACCATCAGATCTTCATGGCAGAAGAAGATGAAGAGAAAACCACATTTATCACCCTGTGTGGCACGTACTGCTTCATACGGATGCCTTTTGGTTTGAAGAATGCTGGTTCAACATTCGCAAGGGTAGTCCACCATGCTTTTGAGCCACAAATACACAGAAATGTGGAAGCTTACATGGATGACATAGTGGTCAAGAGCAAGAACAAGGCGACCCTGATTCAAGATTTAGACGAAACATTTGCAAACCTGCGCAAGATCAACCTCAAGCTTAACCCCGAGAAGTGCGTGTTTGGAGTCCCTTCCGGCAAGCTTCTTAGGTTCTTCGTGTCTCAGCGGGGAATTGAAGCCAATCCCGACAAGATCAAAGCCATTGAACAGATCGATGCACCAAAGCGTGTCAAGGATGTACGAAGGCTTGCCGGTTGCGTGGCTGCTCTCAGCAGGTTTATCTCTAGATCTGCTGAGCGCGCCCTGCCATTTTTCAAAATTTTGAAGAAGGCAGGTCCAATGAAATGGACTCCGGAAGCGGAGGCTGCGCTGCAGGACTTGAAGAGATACCTGTCCTCCACTCCAACGCTTGTCGCACCTAAGCCGCAAGAGAAGTTGTTGCTGTATATAGCGGCAACCAATCAAGTGGTTAGTGTTGCGTTAGTGGCGGAGAGGGAGGCGGATGATGAGCCAGCAACCACGGCAGATCCATCCAGCGACAAGCAGGGGGCTTCGTCGACAAGCTCTGGTCCCGACAAACATGGGTTTGCGCAGGAACATGATAAGATGCCAAGGAGAATGGTGCAGCGCCCGGTTTACTTTGTCAGTTCTCTTCTGCAGGGGGCTAGATCAAGGTACTCTGGTGTGCAGAAGTTGCTTTTCGGCCTCCTGATGGCCTCGAGAAAGCTGCGCCATTACTTCCAAGCACATGAGATCACAGTCGTCACTCGCTTTCCGCTGAAGAGGATATTGCAAAATCCAGAAGCAACGGGCAGGATCGTCGAGTGGGCGCTGGAACTATCAAGCTTTGGTCTCAAATTTGAGAGCACTTCAACTATCCAAAGCAGAACATTGGCAGAGTTCATAGCAGAGTGGACGCCAACCCCAGATGAAGAAAATTCAGAAACAAGCATCCCCGTCAAAGAGGCAAACAAAGAGTGGCTGATGTACTTTGATGGTGCCTTCTCGCTGCAAGGCGCCGGTGCAGGCGTGCTGCTTGTCGCACCCACCGGAGAGCACCTCAAGTACGTAGTCCAGATGCACTTTCCCAAAAATCAAGCAACCAACAATACTGCAGAGTATGAAGGATTGCTTGCCGGTCTCAGAATCGCAGCAGACCTTGGGATTAAGAAGCTCGTTGTCAGGGGTGACTCACAGCTTGTCGTCCGACAAGTGAACAAGAACTACCAGAGTCCGTTGATGGAAGCGTATGTCGATGAAGTGAGGAAGCTAGAAGAGCACTTTGACGGCCTACAAATGGAGCATATCCCAAGAGCTCAGAATGATATTGCTGACGGCCTGTCAAAGTGCGCCGCACTAAAGTTACCTGTGGAACCAGGAATCTTTGTGCTTAAGTTAACTCAACCATCCGTAACACCATCAACTGGACAAAGCAAGAAGAGGAAGTTGGTTTCTGGTGACTACTTTCCAGCAGAGCTCCCCGAAGCCGCCGCCAAGAAAGTCCCAAGATCAACACCCAGGAAGCTGAGGGGCAGTCTGCTCCGGCAAGCCTTATGGTTTGTTCCATTGAAGCAGACGCTCCCGACAAGTTTTGCTCTAGCAAGCTTGCCGGGGAACATCGAGCTCCGGCAGGACCACCAGTCCTTGCCGTAGAAGCGGATGTTCCCGCAGCAGCAGATGCGCCTTTAGTCCTTGTTGTCGAGCCACAAGCTCCAGCATGGGCACAACAGATTGTCCACTTCCTTCAGACAGGAGAACTTCCCGAAGAACAAGAAGAAGCGGAAAGAGTAGCCCGGCAGTCAAGTATGTACCAATTTGTCGATAGCATACTGTACAGAAGAAGACTCAACGGTGTGAAATTGAAGTGTATTCGCCGGGAAGATGGACAAAAGCTGTTGGCGGAGATACATGGAGGCATATGTGGCCACCACATTGGCGCAAGAGCACTTGCCGGCAAAGCTTTCCGGCAAGGTTTCTTTTGGCCGACAGCCCTCCAGGATGCAACTGCACAAGTAACCAAGTGTGAAGCGTGCCAGTTCCACTCCAAACAGATACACCAGCCAGCTCAAGCTCTCCAGACGATCCCTTTATCCTGGCCATTTTCGGTCTGGGGGCTCGATATCCTCGGCCCCTTCCCCCGAGCTGTCGGGGGCTTTGAGTACTTGTACGTCGGAATCGACAAGTTCACAAAGTGGCCGAAAGTGCAGCCAGTGAGGAAGGTGACAGCGCAGTGAGCAGTCAAGTTCTTTAGGTCGATTGTTTGCCGTTTTGGGATCCCTAACAGGATCATCACTGACAACGGCACGCAATTCACGAGCTGCACCTTCATGCAGTACGTCCAAGACCTTGGCGCCAAGGTCTGCTTCGCTTCTGTTGCTCATCCGAGAAGCAACGGTCAAGCAGAGAGGGCAAATGCTGAAGTGCTGCACGGGCTCAAGACCAGAACTTTTGACAGGCTGCACAGGTGCGGAAGGAACTGGATCGAGGAGCTGCCGGTGGTTCTTTGGTCGATCAGAACGACGCCAAATCGAGCCACTGGCCAGACACCTTTCGCTCTAGTCTATGGAGCAGAGGCAGTTCTCCCCACGGAACTCGTATACGGATAACCTCGAGTGCTCGCTTATGATGAGCTTGAGCAAGAACAGCTGCGGCAAGACGACGCGCTGCTCCTTGAGGAAGATCGTCTTCAGGCTGTTGTACGAGCTGCTCGATACCAGCAAGCTTTGCGCCACTATCATAGCCGCAAAGTTAAAGCCAGAAGCTTCGAGGAAGGCGACCTTGTTCTTCGGCGCGTTCAGTCCGCCAAGAATTCCAACAAGTTGACGCCGAAGTGGGAAGGCCCTTATCGGGTGAGACGAGTCACAAGGCCTGGCGCTTTCCGCCTTGAGACCGAAGATGGCATTCCGGTGAGCAACTCCTGGAACATAGAACATCTTCGTAAGTTTTTCCCATAAGGCGCGGTTGCCGGACCCTATTCCGGCAACCACCTTTTGTACAAGTCTTGCCGCTGTTGCATGTAATCCTTTGTACAAAGCCGGGCGCAGATCCCGTGCATAAGTAAAACCCCATGTGCTCCGCACAGCTTGTCCATTTCATGCGTTAGTTCCTTTCTTGCATGTGATTATCTGACACTTTGTGCAGCACCTATATCCGGTAAGCACTAACGAGCCGAAGAGCTCCATATTATTTTCTCTTCTTTCTTTTTCTTTTAAAGGAAAAGAAGGTTCTCTCGCACACAAGTTTTCCGGGGGGGAGGAGAAGATTGTGGTATGGGCCAGGCGTCGTTCAAGCAAAGACTTGCCTTACCGGGAAGCAAATGACAGAAAAGCTAAGTTGCCAAAGTTTGAGCAATCACTTTTTAAAAATTTTGAGTTATCTTCCTCGAACGACCCTGCTTTGTATGGAAAACCTATGCGCGGAGGAACCAACTCGTGGCTAGTTGCACCCTTACTTTGTTTCGAGTCTGCTCAACAGCTTAAGCATGCTGCATCTAGTCGCGACAAGGTTTCTTGTCGGAAGCAGCGCCGCCAGCAGGCTGCTGAAGTTCCGCACTCAGCGCTCGCAGCTCGGGCGCCTGCGCCGACAAGTTCCCTAGAAGCGTAGGGTAATAACATACAAAGGAAGGAATCTAGTAAAGGAAATAACATACCAATTGATAGACAGAAATAAAGTTATATTACAAAGATAACTTGTCGCAGCTCTAACAGACTGTTTTCATAACATGATTAGCAGCGACAAGGGAAAAGAAGAAATGGGCGGCCTAATCTACGCGTTCGCCCTCGACTCTCTTGATCTCGCCCACCTTGTCCACAATGGGTGCGACAAGGGCCTTGAGTGCATCCAGATCGGCGTCAGGCGGCAAGGACCTGAGGACGTTGGTGAAGCTGAGGCCTGGGTTGCGGAAGGCCACCTTCATCAGCACCTTCTGAAGAACCTCGGCGCAGATTCTGCGCGACTCGTCGGCCAGCTGCTTCGGGATCTTCTCCCGGAGCCGCTGGAGTGCCGTCGCCACGCCCTTGAAGAACAGGCTGAGCTTAGCGCTGGGTTGAAGACTCTCGTCGGAAGGATACCCAAAGTCCTCCATCCCCAGCTGCGACAGCTCCTCGTTGATGACTACGACAGTGTTCACCAGACCCTCGGTCCAGTGCTCCACTGTGTCTCTGAACGAGTTCTGAGTAACTGCAATGCTCTCCAGCAGCGCCGCGTCAGCCTTGACCTTCTCCGACAAGGTCTTCTCTCGCTCCTTGGCGGCCTCCAGCGTCTGCGTCAGCGTGGCCAGCTTCAGCTCCAGGTCCGCTTTGGAATCCTTGGCGGCGCTGAGCTCCTTGCCCCTCTCAGCGAGAAGGCCTTGCAGCTCACCGTGGGCGGCAGCATCCTTCTCGCGCTCACGCTTGAGCGCGGCAACCTCCTCGCCGCTCTTCCCAATATCGGCCTCCAGCTGTGCCACCTTCTCCTCTATCTCTTTCTTGGCAGCCTCTGCAGTTGCCGCGGCGTCCTTTACCTCCTTGAGCGCCCCGCTAAGTGCTCGCTCACGCTCGGCGAGCTCTTCCTCGTAGCTGTCGAGGTGGGCCTTCCGCTGCACTAGTTCACCTTCCCGCGCGGACTGCTTCTCGGCAGCCAGCCTTTGTCCTTCCTCAGCCTCGGCCTTCTCGAGAAGAAAGGCTGTGCGCTCCTCATCGACTCGCTCCCGCTCCTGCGCCACGGACCAGAGAGTTTCTTGATTTTGGACCCGGAGCTCCTCCGCGCGTTTTTCCATGTCAACTCCCGCCTTCGCGACAAGCGCTTCCCGGGAAGCCAGCTTGGCTTGCCGGGTGCGGTAGAGTGGCAGCAGCTTCCGCATCAGCTGCTCCTCCTCAGGCTCGCCACTGCTGTTGCCGGGCGCGTCAACCAATGACAGCCCGACAGATGTGAGCACCTTCCCGTCAAAAGTCTCCCCCTCGACCGGCGCCCTGGAGCTCGACTCCCAGGGTAGCTTGATGAAGATATTGTCACCGGCCTGCAAGTAGGCGCCGGGCTGGGGCTCCTCGGAGCCCGGCTCCGCAGAAGCGGCAGAGGGTTTGGCGGTCGGCGCAGCGCCCGGCGCTCCTGCGGCCTCAGGGTCGTCAGTGCGATCGCCCGACCCCTCGCCGGCTTCCGCAGCAGCAGCCCCGGCGGTCTCCTCGCCGGCGGTCTCATCAGCACCGGCACTTTCCTCGCCGGCGCCCTCTGTCTCCATTGGCTCAGCCGTAGATGGGTCTGAAGAACGAAGAAGGGAGGAAAATCAATCAAAAATCCAAGAAAGGAAAAACGGAAGAAGCAGAACCCAAGGGAGAGTTTCTGGGCAAGTGGATTACCTGCGCCAAGATCTTCAGTTGCGGCCTCGGTCGCCGCAGGATCAGCAGTGCCGTCCCTTGCCGAAGAGTCCCCCCTTGCCGGAGAGCGCTCCCTTGCCGGGGACTCCTCCCTTGGCGGCGCAGTCGAAGCAGGTGGCACTTCGGGACCAGCCTCCGGGCGCTCCTGATGAGGCTGCTCTGCTCCTGCACAAGTCAACAAGCAAGATATCAACAAAGGAAAAAAGCACTCAAGCGCGCCCGACAGCAGAAGGCTAAACTATGAACTTACACTGGGGGCTGCGCTGGGGGCTGCTCTGAGGGGTAATTGCCGGGTCCGTCAAAGTAATATCGGGCCCACCTCTTGCTCACACGATGGGGTCATCCTCGATGACGATCACCGCGGCCTTGGCCCTCTTCGCCGCTCTCTAGGCCAGTGTTCTGAAAAGAAAGGAGTCCAGATTGGAGCAAGTCAGATACAAGATATAAACAGCAAGGTTGAAGGATTATAAGAGCACCAAAGAAACTCACTCTTCTTCCTCCTCGTCGGAGCTGAGCGCGGAAAGATCGAAGTCCGGCCCTCCTCCGGTGCGGCAAGGTGGAGGAGTAGGATCCCTTGCCCGCTTGGCGGGGGCAGTGGCAGTGGCCCGGGAAGATCCCGCTCCAGTTGCCGCTGTTGCGTGAGGCGCTCCCGTGGCAACATCGCTTGCCGCGGTAGAGCGCGTCGCGCGGCTCGGTGGTTGTGGAGCCGGCTGTTGCCCCGCTGCGTCCCCAGCCCTGCGAAGGCGCCTCCTTGGCGGGGCCGGGGGCTCCGCCTGCGGCAAGCTCTCTGAAGGCTCAGCCTCCTCCTCGCCGACCTCGCTCGACTCGGCTTCGGAACCGGCAGGCTCCTCCTCGCCCATGAACTCCGCGCGTTCGGCAAGGTTTGCCGCCTCTGCAGCCTCCGCCTCCTCCACAGTAAACCCAAACACACCCGCAGCAGCTGCGGCCGCAACCTCTTCCGCCCTAGTAGCGATAAGCTGCAGCTCCTCGTCGGTGGTGTCACGGGTGAGGCTCTTCTGCTCGTCGGCACGGACCGGCACTTCCTCCAAGGTGTCGAAGAACGCTCGCACAACGTCATCCGCAGGCTCTTGCCAAGTTGGGACGATGCCGTGTGAATCGCACAACGGCATCATGGCGCGGATCCGGTCAAGCGAAGAGTTATTGCACAAAGGAACTACGCCCCTCGGCAATGTGAATGGGTGCTGGGGGTCGTGTTTGAATAATTCCAAGAGCATTGTGTCCAACTCCAAGACGGTGAAGTTGTAGTTGAGGCCCGGCCGCAGCCTCATGATGTCCGCCGAATTCTTGAATTCCCAGGCGGGCCTCCCCCTCTCCTGCAGGGGGGCAATGCGGCGGCGGAGGAAATCTGCCCCGACAGCACCTACGGTGAGCCCGGCAAGCCTGAGGTGAAGAATCCTAGTGATGGCGATCTTCAGCCTCTCGTCTTCCGGGGCCATGTTGCTCCAGTCATTGCCGCGCACTATTGGAGTTTGGCGCACGGCGGTGAAGGGCTGCGGATCCTCCTCGACGATCCAACACCACTCCGCTCTCCACTCCTCCCACTTTCTGTGAAGCTCACCCTCCAAGTACGCCTCTTTCTTGCCGACTCTCGAGACCCAGGCAATCCCTCCGGCAAGCGGCTCTCCTCTCTCTACCCGAGGTATGAAGAAGTGGCGAAAAAGGGCAACACTAGGGTGGACTCCGACAAAGTTTTCGCACAAGTGTGCGAAAACTACCATGGTCAGGACAGCATTGGGGGTGAAGTCAAGGAGGCGGAAGCCATATGTGTTCATAATATCACAGAAGAACTCCGAGAAGGGCGGGCAGAGCCCGCAATAGAAGAATAGCGGGAAGAACGGGTACCCATTTGGAGCCAACTCCGAGGCAGCGGCCGGGAGTACCCTCGTGCGCGGATGCGCACGCGTCTCCGTCGCCCAAAAGAGGTAGAAGTACTCCCTCAGCTCCTGCACGCCGAGCTGGGGGGTGAAGATCACCCGCTCCTTCCGCAGCGCCGCGAGCCGCTGCGCCTCGGCCGACTTCACACCCTTTCCCTTGTTGGCTTTCGGGGCCATGGCGGAGGTGGTGGGGAAGGTCGACGGCGTGGTGATGCTGGTGGCAATGGAGGGGGGGCGGAGCGCTGCTCTCTCAGCTTCAAGAAGAAGGGGGAGTGACGGAGTTTGTGAAGAAGGAGTAGCAGCAACCAGCGAGGGGGAACGAACTGCCTCTGTTTCCTCTGCTTATAAAGAGGGGCGGGGCGGACATTTCGGCCTTCCGCTTAAACAACCACCCACGATCTCTCCCACGATGCCGCATTCAACGCGTGCCGTTATGGGAGAGCGCGCTGGATACGGAACAAGATTTGGCGTGGCCCAGCCCGCGTGTGCCCGTGCCCTGTCTTGGGCCTGGCCCAACAACGCTCGGCACCGTGTCTGGCCCAGGCCCGGGGGCTCCTGTCGGTGTACTAGAATAGGGGTACCCTAGTACCCCGAACTTGTGCACGGGCAGTTGCAGCACCCCGCGGCAAAGGCTTGCCGGGCGAACGCCAAGATCCCCCAAGGTTCCCTTGGAGCCATCCAAGAACAAAGTATTTAAGCTAAGGAGACAAGACCCCGGCAAGAGGAGCTTGCCAGGAAGGCCAACCAAGGCGCTCCAAGGAACTTGCCGCGACGCGCCACGCGCTCCAGCAAGGCAACAAGGCCCCGGTAAGAGGAGCTTGCCGGGAAGACTAAGCAAGGTACCCCGGGGCCCGGTGAGCGACGAGTTTCTGGACCCGGCAAGATAACAACAGCGGCAAGGCGCTCGCCGCGGCAGGCGGCCACTTTGCACCCACGCTCCAGCACATCCACCAACGTGTCGCTCTAGGGGCCTCTCCGGGCGCGCGTGGCGGGAGGCTGTGCAGCCAGCGGTGCGCAGTGGCATGCGAAGCTGACAGGATCGCCATCGTGGCGAACGGTGGCGCCCCTAACGGTCCTTTTCTGCACTATTTGGGCAACTCAGACGGGCATTTAATGCCCTTGTCCCCTGCCGTCAGAGTTAGGTAGGGTGCACTATACAAGCAACTGTATCAACTACCTCGCTTTTTACGTTTTTACCCTCCTCTGCGTTGCCACCTGTCGGTGACCCCTTTAGCGTATAAAAGGAGGCCCATGCGCAACGTAGAGGGGGTTCGGTCCGTAGGTTCGGAGCCTCGGACAGTTTGCTTCGATTCATTCGTAGCCCAGAAAACATCACACTCTCTCGCTCGAGAGCAAGAACACCAGATAATACAACCATACAAGCAGCAGTAGGAGTGTTATCTCTCCGGAGAGCTCCGAAGCTGGGTAAACTGCTCGTGTGCCTCGCCTCGATCTGCTCTTCGTGCGACCTCCGCCCCTCGCCGAACCGAAAGGGTCCCGGTCCGCCGGCCCTATAGGTGTTCGTGGATCAGTTTCCCCGACAAATGGGAAGGCCCCTATGTTATCGATCAGGTTTATCGGTCTGGAGACATCAAAATAAATAATGCCGAAGGTACTAATGCAAAGGTTGTCAATGGGCAACGAATAAAACATTATATCTTAGGTACGCCTATTAATGTTGAAAGTAGTATTATCCAAACTTTAACATCAGAAGAACACATAAAAGAGTCCTTCCGGAACACTCCAGAATCATGAAAATAAGGAGGTACGTGATACGGTAAGTAAACGGACTCCGAAAAATCTGCAAAATATTTTTTGTCAGTTTTGGAATATTTAGAAAATTAGGAAAATAAGAAACTTCCAGGAAGCGTACCCTGGTGGGCACAAGGGTTGTGCCCACCTAGGGTACCTTCTGGACTCCATTTTTTCTTCTGTTTGCTTGTTTCCCAAGATAAAAAAAATCTTTATATACCCCCTGAACCTATTAACCACCGTATCGCAGAGAAATCCTCTATTTTCTTTTACTTGTTGTTTTCTGTTAGATCCCATCTACCATGGCTGCTTCAACATCCTCGAAGGACAAGTTCTTCAAGAACGTCATGAACCCATATCTGCGGGAGGTGGTGTAGCACCCTCAGGTCATACAGATGCATGAGGGGGTGTTTCACCTTCACGATGTGCCATGTCCCAAGGGGACAGGAACCATGGAGGCCAGGCTTGATGCTATGGAACAGGATGTCTTCCGGTGCAAGGGGATGGTGGAGCGTGGACTCGATGCCAATGACCTCGTGACCACGGACCTCTCTCGTGATCTCAAGTGGATGGCAAGACCATGAAGGACATTGTCTTCACCCTCAACAAGCAAATCAACTTCCTCCAAAGCTAGATCTATGACCTCCAAAACCAAGTCTTTGAATATGAGGCAAGGTTTAAAGGTATGAGTTTGGCTGCTAGTTGCAGGTCCCGTGAGACTCACTCCTCCTCTTATGATGGTGGACCACTTCCATGGAAATCCGAGGACAAGATCTCTTCTTCATCACCACCCACCCTTCTTCTTCACCACTAAAAGAGAATTGAGTATTGGGTATGGGCACTCCCCTTGGCTTTCGCCAAGCTTGGGGGAGGTGCCCCGGTATCGTATCATCCCCACTATATTTTGCCTTTACTTATTTTACTTCGATCTTTTGCTTTAGATGAATAAAAGTTTAGTTTGATCCTTTCTTTGAGAGTATGCTTAGTGATCTATCCTTGTAATCGTGTGCAAGATATATAATAAATTTTAGTGTGAGTTTTTGCTTTCTTTACTTTCTTGTTCAAATTAAAAGAAAGGAAATAAATAAAAGGAAAGGATATAAATAAAAAGAAACGAAATAAATCAAGAAGATTATATGCTAATCTTATGGTAGGTGATGGCACCACATGAGGAAAAGTATAAGTAGAAAATTTTATTAGAGATTGACAAACATAGCATTAGTCAATGATGCAACTCATGAAAGAATTAATAATGGAAGAGAAGATTCACATATAAATATATTATCCTAGAAATCTTTTGTGATTGTGAGCCCACATCAAAATATTATATGCCAAAATTGTTGACGTTGGACAAGGAAGGCAACTTAATGATTTATGTTTGTTCATATTCACATAGAAGTCATATTGTCGTAGATCCTTTAACATGTGGTGATTGCCCCCTATATTGCTAGCCAAAAATTCCGCACTAAGTAGAGATACTAATTGTACATCCAAAAACCCTTAAACCCGAATCTTATTTTCAAGTGTCCACCATACCTACCTAGGGATTGAGCAAGATCCCTCAAGTAAGTTGTCATCGGTGCAACAAGGTAATAAAAATTGCTTCTAAATGTGTGAGATCATTTAGTGTAAGAGAAAATTGAGCGTTGCATGAACTTGTGATGGTGAAGAATAAAAGCGTCAGACTACATAATAAAGGTCGCTATCACAAGGGGCAATGCAACGTGACATTCTTTTGCACTAAGGGGTTGAGCATACAAACAATTAAGTGCATGGCAACCTCTACATCCCTCTGCGAAGGGCCTATCTTTTACTTTTATGCAAAGAGCCAAAGTTTTCTCTCTATTACTTTTTATTTTCTCCTTTGGCAAGCATCATGTGGTGAGGAAAGATCTAGGAACATATGTCCAGTTCAATATGGGTAGCATGAGTTATTATTGTTGACATCACCCTTAGGTGAATACGTTGGGAGGCAAAACTATAAGCCCTCATCTTCTTATGCCTCCGGTTGAAATGTTTTGCTCATGAGTATGCGGTGAGTGTTAGCAATAATAGAAGACTATATGATGGTTGAGTATGTTGACTTGCCTAAAGGCTCCGATGTGTGACCCTTCCTGAAAAGATGATGAATTGTAGTTGCAAAGTTGACTGAGAACATAGTTTGTTGGTTTTTAATAGAGTTTTTGCTTTATACTTTGATTCTGTAATGAGCTGTTACTTATTCATGAGACGTATATGATAAATGTTCTATATTAAAAGTCTTATGTTTAATTTTGTTGCTGTTATATCTACATGATGGTTCTATGTCCGTATTTTGTTTTTATCGACACCTCTCTCTCTAAGCATGTGGACATGTTTTTCGATTTCGGTTTTCGCTTGAGGACAAGCGAGGTCTAAGCTTGGGGGAGTTGATACGTCCATTTTGCATCATATTTTCTTACTGTTATTTATGATGTTTTTATCCTTAATAATGCTTTTTGGAGTAATTCTAATGCCTTTTTCTCATAATATGCTAGGTATACACAAACAGGGAGAATTCCGGCAGCTGGAAATCTGGACCTGGAAAAGCTATGTCAGGCCACCTATTCTGCACAACTCCAAACAAGCTAAAACTTAAAGGAGATTTTTATCAAATATATGAGGAATATTGGAGCAAATAACTACCAGAGTGGGCCCACGAGGTGGGAACAACCCACGTGGACGCGCTAGGGAGCCCAGGCGCGCCCTGGTGGGTTGTGCTCACCCAGGCCCACCTCTGGTGCCCATCTTCTGGTATATAAGTCATTTTGACCTAGAAATAATAAGGAGAGGACTTTCGGAATGGAGTGCTGCCGTCTCGAGGCGGAACTTGGGCAGGAGCACTTTTGCCCTCCGGCAGAGCGATTCCGCCGGGGGAACTTCCCTCCCGGAGGGGGGGATCGTCATCCTCATCATCACCAACAACTCTCCCATCTTGGGGTGGGCAATATCCATCAACATCTTCAACATCACCATCTCATCTCAAATCCTAGTTCATCTCTTGTGTTCAATCTTGTTACCGGAACTATAGATTGCTTCTTGTGGGTGACTAGTAGTGTTGATTACATCTTGTAGTTGATTAATATATGGTTTATTTGGTGGAAGATTATAAGTTAAGATCCAATATGCTATTTAATACCCCTCTGATCTTGAGCATGATTATCATTTGTGATTAGTTACTTTTGTTCTTGACGTCACGGGACAAATCATGTTGCAAGTAATCATGTGAACTTGATATATGTTTGATATTTTGATAGTATGTATGTTTTGATTCCCTTAGTGGTGTCATGTGAACATCGACTACATGACACTTCACCATATTTTGGCCTAAGGGAATGCATTTTGGAGTAGCAATTAGATGATGGGTTGCGAGAGTGGCAGAAGCTTAAACCTCAGTTTATGCGCTATTCCGTAAGGGACCGATTGGATCCAAAAGTTTAATGCTATGGTTAGAATTTATTCTTAATACTTTTCTCATAGTTGCGGATGCTTGCAGGAGGGTTAATCATAAGTAGGAGGTTTTTTCAAGTAAGAACAATACCTAAGCACCGGTCCACCCACATATCAAATTATCAAAGTACCGAAAACGAATCAAACCAACATGGTGAAAGTGACTAGATGAAATTCCCGTGTACCCTCAAGAACGCTTTGCTTATCATAAGAGACCGTTTTGGCCTATCCTTTGCCTCAAAAGGATTGGGCTACCTTGCTGCACTTTTGCTACTATTATCGTTACTTGCTCGTTACAAATTATCTAGCTATCAAACTACTCTGTTACTTACAATTTCTACACTTGCAGACATTGCCTTGCTGAAAACCACTTGTCATTTCCTTCTGCTCCTCGTTGGGTTCGACACTCTTACTTATTCTAAAGAGCTACAAGTGATCCCATATACTTGTGGGTCATCGTCCATCCAGAGAGCCCACGCATTATCAACTATGGCATGGGCATCATAAATTGTTGCCTAGTTTTATTGCGGCTGATGTGCCTTGTGACGTAGCACGCTGCTCGAAACTGCAGGGGACTTGCCATGTCAGTTCCTACTCAACTATGATGAGGCATGGAATGAAATCGGTTTGAGCTATGAGAATAATTTGCCTGCTGCACGACGGCTATCTTTAGCATCTCAATGGCATTCCTTGCTTCGATCACCATCAAACTGTTTCCGTCAATTGGGATTGTAGCGAGATTATGAGTCGCTGCCAGCATGTTGTCAACTGGGTTTGAGTAATGACCAGCGGCTGTCTGAAAACGCCGGGGCTGATACTTGACCAGCAACTGCTGACGAGACGGTGGCTGCAACTAGGTATCATTTGGAAGGACGCTCTCAGTCAATTGGGGTGTAACAGGTGATACGACTCTGTTGTATCTACTTTTCCTAACACTTTTCCTCTTGTTTTGGACTCTAATTTGCACGATTTGAATGAAACTAACCCAGACTAACGCTATTTTCAGTAGAACTACCATGGTGTTGTTTTTGTGCAGAAATAAAAGTTCTTAGAATGAAACGAAACTCTGCAAGGATTTTTTTATATAATAAAAGAGAATTTCTGGAGCCAAGAACCACCGGAGGGGGCACCTGGGTGGGCACAACCCACCAGGGCGTGCCTGCCCCCCAAGCGCACCTTGGTGGATTGTCCCCACCTGATGGCCCCGCAGACCCTGAAACCGACGCTATAAAATCCTATTTTTCTAGAAAAAAATCAGGGAGAAAGAATTATCACGTTCCACAAGACGGAGCCGCCGCCGTCTCCTGTTCTTCATTGGGAGGCCAGATCTGGAGTCCGTTTGGGGCTCCGGAGAGGGGGATCTCTGATCTTCGTCATCACCAATCTTTCTCCATTGCAAATTCCATGATGCTCCCCACCGGGAGTGAGTAATTCCTTCATAGGCTCAGTGGTCGATGAGGAGTTGGATGAGATTCATCATGTAATCGAGTTATTTTTGTCAGGGCCTGATCCCTAGTATCCATTATGTTCTGAGATTGATGTTGCTATGACTTTGCCATGCTTAATGCTTGTCACTTTGGGCCCGGGTACCATGATTTCAGATCTGAACCATTTATGTTATCACCATTATATCCATGTTCTAGATCTGATCTTGCAAGTTATAGTCACCTACTACGTGTTATGATACGGCATTGCCAGAGTGACAATAGTCAGGACTACTCCCGGTGATGACCATAGTTTGAGGAGTTCATGTATTCAATGTGTTTTAATGCTTTGTTCTGGTTCTCTATTGAAAGGAGGCCTTAATATCCCTTAGTTTCCAATAGGACCCCGCTGCCACGGGAGGGTGGGACAAAAGATGTGAGCAAGTTCTTTCCATAAGCACGTATGACTATTTACGGAATACATGCCTAGATTATATTTATGAACTGGAGCTAGTGTCGTATCGCCCTAGGTTATGATTGTCACATGATGAATATCATCCAACAAATTACCGATCCAATGCATGCGATTTTCCTATATATTGATCTTGCTAAGTTACTACTGATATTGTTACTGTTGCACTTGCTACAAAACTAGTGCTATCACTATTGTTGTTACTACTACTATCAAAACTATCACACTACTTTGCTACTGATCACTTTGCTGCAGATAATTAATCTCCAGGTGTGGTTGAATTGACAACTCAGCTGCTAATACTTGCAAGTATTCTTTGGCTCCCCTTGTGTCGAATCTATATATTTGGGTTGAATACTCTACCCTCGAAAACTGTTGCGATCCCATATAGTTGTGGGTTATCAAGACCTTTTTCTGGCGCCGTTGGTGGGGAGCATAGCTATATTTGTTGAGTCACTTGGGATTATTATCAATTTATCACTATGAGGAATCTGAAGGATGCTAAGACTAAGATTTTTTCCCCTCTAAGACGAGGGGAGGTAAGGAACTGCCATCTAGCTCTGCTTTAGATTCAGCTTCTGTTATAAGTAAACTTGCAACACCAGCACATGCTATCAATCTTGATATGTTGCAAGTTATTGATGATGCTACTTCTGCTATGAATGATACTTATGATGATGCTAGTACCTTGCTTGATGATGATGTGCCACTAGGTGAATTTCTTGATGAACAAATTGCTAGAGTAAGACAACATGGTATTGTTGAAACTGATGATGAGCTTGAAACTGAAAATCTTGAAACACCTACTAGAACTAGCCCTCCTAGATATGAATTGCCAAAGGTACTAGAAGGTTATGTTATGAATGAGGAGACTACTAGAGATATTCTTGCTTGTAAGGATAGAGATGATCTAGAGAAATTATTATGCAAGTATAAAGAAAAATCCCTGAATGCTAGAATGAAATGTGATCCTAAGTTTGCTACTTCACCTATCTTTATTGATGATAAGGATTAGGAATTCTGACCCAGAGTTAATTACTTTGGTTGAATTTGATCCTTTCGATGGTTATGAAACTGAAACTGTTGTGGCACATCTTACTAAGTTGAATGACATAGCCACCCTTTTTGCTCATTATGAGAACACTCGCTATTACTATATTCTAAAATTATTTCCGTTCTCGTTAAAGGGTGATGCTAAAGTGTCAGGACCCCGATTCTAAGTCACACCGATCTAGCATGTAACACCTCATACCACTTTGCGGCCTCACGCACGGTATTCCCACGGGTATCGCCTTACCATGGCCCGGGACCGTTTGCGCCTTTTGGCTCACGTATATGATAGTGTCGCTAGCATCCATATGACAGTGAACCCGGGCCGACATGACTAGTCGTGAACCCAAAGCGGCACCAACCTATGGGAACAGGCATACATGAATCACATCGAGCATGTCGGTCAGCAACGTGTGAATCCGGGCTGTAGCACTGGGCTAACAGAACTCCGGGAACCCGGGCTATAGCAGGCTAGGTAGGACTCCGGATGTCACCGTGTGACATTTCCCCAAAGGATCAGACATAGGAACGAAGTGAAACACATGCCGGCCAGTCAAGTGTCCTGAGCAGTAGTGTTGGGCTAGCAGGACTCCGGTGAACCAGGCTATAGCGGACTACTATGGCTCATGGAAGCACTAGGCTACATTTCCCCATAAGAGAGGCTGCCAAGGATAAACAACTAGATTGTCAGATCCCACACATACCAAGCATTTCAATCATACACATAGTATGCTCGATATGTGTAAATACAACATGGCATCACAACATAACTCTATGACTCAAGTATTTATTCATTAGGCTCCGAGGAGCGAGATATTACAAACATGGGTCTCATGACCCAACATATAGAGCATTCAAGAAACAAGCACATGCGGAAGCTTCACATGTCTGAGTACAGACATCTACAAATGAAAAAGGCTGAGAAGCCTGACTATCTACAAGACCCTCCCAAGGGTACAAGATCGTAGCTGAGGTAACAAGCTAAACGTCAAAGTCCACGCGGAACTACTAGCGAGACTGAAGTCTCTCTGCAAAAAACATATACTAAGCAAATGTGAGTACAAATGTACTCAGCAAGACTTACATCAGAACTAACTACATATGCATCATTATCAACGAAGGGATGGTGGAGTTTAACTGCAGCAAGCCAGCTTTCACTCGGTGGCTGTGCTCAACTACAACTGCAAGTAACTCTTTAGGGGTGGCGCACACGAGTCCACATATTCACCATATCAATACACCACTATGGATCCGCTCCCGTCTCCCTACGAGAAGGCCATCCATAGCACTCATGCTTATCGTGCGCATTTTAGAGTATCCACTTTCACTTGTCTATGAACTATGCAAGGGCTCCAAGTTTCCATATCCGAGGAATACGGCTATTCGAATAGATAATGATAACCCTGCAGGGGTGTACTTCTTCACACACGCTCCCACCACTTACAGTCGTTTACACGACATGTACTCGGCAACCTTCAAGCGGAAGCCCAACGAGGGTGTCGGCCACGGCCTACCTAAACACTCAAGTCTCTAGTCCAGGTTTATCGCCTATCCAGGTTCCATCCGCAGGGAGTCCGGCAGAGGTTTCCACATACGGCCCCGAATGATGTGAACAGGGTTCCCGAGACACCGAACGGGCGCCCAGTACACCGTGCCACGGTGTATCTACCGCATCATAGCCCACCCCTAGGGTCAGCGCTACGCACGACCGCTAACACATAACCTACAAACACCAGAAACTAGTTGCAACTCCTGGACAGAGTACTAGGGTGATTAAGAAGTCGAGAGGGTCAATTAAGGATCCCAATGAGTGGTAGTAGCTGTGCATGGATCACAGACACAGAACTCAGTTCCTAAGAACGGTTTCAATGAGACAACCCACCATGTACTCCTACATGGCCTATCACCGCTACCTTTACCAAATCGTTTTCACACATTTAGCTCACACACAGTAGGACATGTTCACCACATTCCAATTCATCCCCGATGAATCAGACCCGACTCAACTCTAAGCAGTAGCAGGCATGACAAACAAACATGAATGAGTAGGCACATCAGGGCTCAAACAACTCCTACTCATGCTAGTGGGTTTCATCTATTTACTGTGGCAATGACAGGTCATGCAGAGGAAAGGGGTTCAGCTACCGCATCATTTAACAGTTGAAACGTTGTTGTCCTAATGCAGTAAAAGAGAGCAGGAGCGAGAGAGTGCGATTGAATCGGAATGAACAAGGGGTTTTTGCTTGCCTGGCACTTTCTGAAGATAGCATAGTTCTTCATCGGTGTCATTGAACTCATCGTCGGAAGCATGTCTATCGAGAGGGGACAATCACCGGCAACTGAGAAAGAACACAATCAATGCAATGCCACAATATTATGCATGATCATGACATGGCAATATGCTGTGATTGGAGCTAATGCATCTAGCTATGATTTAAATGAAGTTGGTTTGAATAGATGATTCAAATTCCAACTCCATATATGATTATTTAAATGCCCTTTATTTGTTTTGTCCAAAACAGAGGACAACTATTGTTCAAACATGCATAAAAATGGTGCACATGGATTCCTTGAATTTTTCTGATCATTTTTCATATATAAATTTTTTCATTTGGAGTTATGGTTGATTTTCTATGATTTTTAGAAGTTTTGAACATTTTCTGAAATTTCCAATTTATTTAGAAATATGAAAATTCCAATAAATGTATTTATGACGTCAACACTGCATCACTGTGATGTCAGCAGGTCAACTGCGCTGACCCAGGTCAAACCTGACCTATGGGTCCCGCATGTCGGTGTCACAGGGTCAGCGGTAGAGGCTGACCTGTGGGGCCTGGTCAACGCTGAGGTGGCAAGGTCAAACTGACCAGTGGGCCACGGGCATTAGCTTAATCTAAGCAGGGGGATAAACCTGTGATTAATTAAGGGTGTGGGCCCATTTGTCAGTGAAGGAGGAGGTTAGTTAGCCTCGTCATTAGTACTAATGATGGTGCCACGTCGACTACCGCTGGGGTTGGTCGCCGGCAAGCACACAGCACGGCGGAGGGCTTCAGGTTCGCACTATAGGGAACAGATCGACGAGCGGTTTGCGGCTACGGGTTGCCGGCGCTTGCGCGCATCTGATGGAGCAACTAGGGGGAGCTACGGTGGTCTAAGGCAACGGCAGCAGCGAGCTAGGCGGCGGCCGAAGTTCGGGTGCATGCGGGCGCGGTGTTGCGGTGCGCTAGGGAGCAGGATGGGCTGCGGGTTGGCTCCCTAGAGATGCTAGGAGCACGTTCGCGTACTTGAGAGCGACGAAGACGGGCTCTGGCCACGGCGGCGTGAGGTTCGGCGGTGGTGAGCTCTCGGGTCCGGCGGGGCAGCTAGCTAGGGAACAAAATCGAGAGTACGGAGTGAGGGGAGGAGAAGAGGAGCTCACGAGGAGTCAGACGAGACGCTAAGTGGGCTCGGGGACGTCCTGCGTGCGGCAAATCAACGACGGCGATCACCGGACAGAGACGAGGAAGATGGCGACGATGGTGGCTCCACAGGGCCTCCGCGTTAGCTTTGTTCAATGGAGAGGCGTGGTGCGAGGTGGCGGAGGTGCTGGACTGATCGGGGAGGCAAGGCATCGGCGGTGGGCGCGGCAGCAACGAGCGGCGGTGACAGGCACGCTCGATGGTGGGGAAGAGAGCGAGACAGGGGAGGGGAGAGAGAGCAGCGAGTGAGGGAGAGGAGAGAGGGGTCTCCAGGGGGTGTCGTGGCGCTCGTAGCGGCGTCGGGGAGGCATCAGGCAGGCAAGAGGTGGTAGTGCACGTGCATGCGCGCCGCGGGCACGCGCCTCTCGTCCTTCTGGCAAGAGGTTGGTGGTGACTGGGACGGCCAGTGGGACGGGCCAGCTTTGCCTAGTTGGGATGCAGGTAAGGCCCAGGTACTTCTCTCCTTCTCTCTTATTTCTCTTTTCTATTTGTTTAATTTGTTTTGATTATAAACTTCTGAAAATTATTATGTGGCCTGTTTAAAAGTATTCGAGGCCACTTGCAAACTTTCAGAGTTATTGGATCATATTTGAAATATATCAAATATAAATCCAATGCAAATAATTATTGAATTAATTCCAAAAACGCAAATAAATATTTATGTGATTCCAAAAATATTGGTTTGAGTTTTACTTCTTGCCATTATTTTCAGAGATTAACAGTAACATTTTCTTGGACTTATTTGAAACAATTTTTATCTTGGTCATTTTCAAAAATGATTTCTGAGGCTTTCACATGTCCCCATTTCAAGTTCATTGAAATTTAGACATGATGCACACATGACTAGCTAGCCCAGAGGAAACCAGAACTAGGGATGTGACAACTCACCCCTACTAAAACAAGAATCTCGTCCTGAGATTCAAGACGTGAGGTAAGAAGACAGGGGGGGACACAAAGATAACACGATCTCATGATCCAAACTATCCTTCTCGAAGATGTTGATTTATTCCTTCAAATTGATCTTGACGTCCATGCTTTTGAGATCTTCATCCAACTATGATGACGGAACAGAGGAAACTCGACAGAATTCGATCTTCACAAAGATCAAGCGATACATGATCAACTCATGGAATGAGGCGAAAGAACGTCTCTTGAGCCAAGACACAAGTCACACATCAGGAGGGTGATGGAGAAGCAGATGACGAAGGTTCAATTGGTAGGCAACAATCCCACGCTTGAAAGGATGGTGGATGCATTTCAAAGTAATGAGGAGCTAAATTGCCATGATTCCATAACGGGGCACCTAGAGTAGGTGGCTCATTGAATTATTCCCTTAAGTGGCAAAAATAAATACTTTTGATCCATAGACCATTGGAATTCTTCATACCAGCCTGAGGCAATTCACAATTGATCGTTTGGCGGAGTAAGTAGGGATGGTATACCCAGACTAGAATGGATGATGTGGACTACCTTGTTGAAGACAACGCAAGGGATGATTTTGCTTGCGCGTGCTCTCAAGAACTTGAGCATTTCCGTATTCATCAAGGTTCTACCAACATCCGTGCCGAGGATCCTGGCAACACATCTTACTACCATGATGAATAGTGATGGTCAATGCAGATACAAAGGAGGACAACACTTTCTCAGATTTCACCTTAGCGATGCCAAGGAAACGAAATCTGGATGTTCGACTGAGAGACATTTAACACTCCGCTTCTAATGCTCTCCTTGATGTGCTAGCCTAACCATTCTTTGAAATGGTTTGGTATCTAGAACATCAAGTAGCAGGTCAGACTTCGGAAACACAAAAATTCATAAGGAACTACTATTGGAATAAATTCTATTAGATCCTTATGGGGAGGTGACCAACTTACTCAATCAAGATACTACAATAATAGGTCTTCCAGCTGGGTGTGTTGGTCACGACATCCACTTTACTGGTTACAGAGAGATCAATATTATAGCTCTTGGGAAAACGTCCCAACCATCCCATTTTCCTGAGATTCAGATCTGGTTGGTGTCAGGATATTCCAGACTCATCGAGTCTAGAAAGAAAATGAAAGTTTGCAACACAAATTGAGAGATGACTGCGAGATTCTCAGGAAATGGACTATGGTAGTAAGCTCCAAAACATGAGCTGGTTCTGCTAAACACATGTGAACATGTTGTCCCAAACAAGCATGACCACATATTAGTCTTACAATGAAACACTACCGAGTCCTAGTTGGGAACCATCATCAAGGATATCGAAGTCCTTGCATAAGTCATATGATTAGCTCTTATGAAGAAACTTCTTTTCCCTGAACAAATCAGCCAGTGGCTTGGTGTGCTAGGGATACATATGGAATGAAGGTTGCGAGCCTGTCAAACCATAGCATACTTCGCACATGCATAACTGATTTGGGATGGTACCAGAGGAAACAAAAACAATCTTTCTCGAACTCACGGTGGCAACTTGCGCCAAATGCACGTGAATCAGAGAAAGTCACTTATTTCATCCAACATATTCTTCATGAATGGGACATGAAGATAATGCTTATAAAATTTTCCAACACTATCTTGATGTTCAACATGAATCATGGGGGAGACAAGATGCTGCTGATGGGCTCAACAGCAACTCATCAGAATTTCCATATCACTGGACTTCCACCATCGTGTGAACACGGTGATAGCATTGGTTAGACCAAAGTATGTAATGGTGTATGCTCGAGGGATCAACCATGAGTAAGACAACATTACGAACATCGTTGGTTCTGATTTGATTTGATGATAGCCCATACTCAAATCAAAGTTTGGACAAGACAGTAGATCCAACAACTGATACGAGGACCAGTTGATGAAGATACCATCTTTCTTCAACACACACAAACACAAAGATATCCCTTTGGAGATGAACCAAGCGGGACAAGCTTTCATCTTCCAACTCTCCAAGTTGTTGTCTAGCTCAACCAACTAGCTCAGGCATATCCAACACAGATTCTTGGAGAAGGGGTGGTTTATAAGAAAACCAACTTGATCACAAACTCAACATAGCGGTTAGGTGACAACCTGGTAATACTTCCGAGAGGACATTCGGAACATCACGAACCACCGATATGTTACTAAGCTCGAGAACAATCTTTCTTTTCAGAGCAAGGCGATATGATCAAATGAGCAAGGATTTGATAAAATCCTAACTCATCAATCGTAGAGTGCACCAGAAACAAGGACTAGGTAGCACAATCTACCTCAGGATGATGATTCAACAACCAACACACTAAGAATGGAATTATCGTCCATTAACTACCAAGCAACAGGGTTGCTAGGAGTATTGATTTCACACATCACAATTCACTTGTCAGTATTCCGGTTATAATAACACAGGAACCGAGGAATGAACAACGATGGCGATGAGTATCACTATATCAAGAATTCATGAGAGGTTGTGCAATTCTCATGACATTCTTGGCATAAGACGGTAATACTGTAGGGTAGAACAGAATCAAAAGCTGGATTGGCATTTTGATCTGCGGAGCACAACTATTTTGACCCAATCCTCGATATGGATGAGGTACTGGAGTTTGTTTCTCCTAGTCATTCCGGAATAGAATGGCTTGACGGACCACAAGAATAAAAGGCATCGATGAACACAAATGCACACACACTCTTGGCTATCAACTGATAGAGCATGGTCGGGATACAACTGAAGAGGAACAACTCAAGGAACATATAACTTTCTGAGTTGTGGATGCATAGATTAGTATATCGAGCAAAACTCAACATTTCTTCCGGACAACCCATGCAGAAAGGTAGGACTGGCAGATTCACAATGCAGAATGGAGAACTCATCAAGAGCACTCTGGTTGTGATCCTTTGGTTCAAAGAACTTCTTCCATAAGCGGTTCGTAGTATTTGGAAGAAGGAACTACCACAGACCTCGAGGACTAATGCAATGGTTACTAATATCCTAAAGGAACTAGCAAACACTATCGACATGAGGTAAGTAGGGTGAATCTTGGGTCCAAGGACCCGGAAATAGAATACCTACTAACTAAATAACATCACGAGATGCTATCGAGAATGGTGGCCAGAATCATCACATAGGGAACACCAAACATGTCTAGATTACTATCTCTAAGATACCTAGTGTCATAATAATAGCTCGAACATATATGTCAAGACAACAGAGTACCTCAACTCAATGATTAGTGTGCTTATTCTGACCAAAAGGATATCGGGAACGGAAAGAAAGGATTTGCAAATGCATCAGATTGTTTAGAAACCTAGGATGACTCGGACAGCATAACGGCTGTAAATGCTCAAAGCTATTTGAGTCATCCTGCAAAATGATGGCATAGCCACTCAACATCACAGTAACAAGGTTATGATGCCAACTATGAACATACGGAAGTAGTAGAAGCTGAACTGAGACTTGAACTCAACAATCCTAGGCAACTACGATTTAGTAACACGTCATCCTAAGAGATAGAAGAGAAGCCTAGTTCTTAACCCCCGTAGAAGAGAGAGGATGACTCAGATCAGAAGGACATAAGGTAAAGGAGTAAAAAGAGCCTTACATTCCCTTCCACAATCAATTCCCTTATATAACAAAAGCATTTCTAGACACGACTTCGACCAGTTGGCTTGGTAATCCTACAGGCAGTCAGGCTCTGATACCAAAGCTGTCAGGACCCCGATTCTAAGTCACGCCGATCTAGCCTGTAACACCTCATATCACTTTGCGGTCTCACGCACGGTATCCCCACGGGTGTCGCCTTACCATGGCCCGGGACCATTTGCGCCTTTTGGCTCACGTATATGATAGTGTCGCTAGCATTCATATGACAGAGAACCCGGGCTGACACGACTAGTCGTGAACCCAAAGCGGCACCAACCTATGAGAACAGGCATACATGAATCACATCGAGCATGTCGGTCAGCAATGTGTGAATCCGGGCTGTAGCACTAGGCTAACAGGACTCTGGGAACCCGGGCTGTAGCAGGCTAGGCAGGACTCCGGATGTCACCGTGTGACATTTCCCCGAAGGGACAGACACAGGAACAAAGTGAAACACATGTCGGTCAGTCAAGTGTCCTGAGCAGTAGTGCTGGGCTAGCAGGACTCTAGTGAACCGGGCTGTAGCGGACTACTATGTCTCTTGGAAGCACTAGACTACATTTCCCCATAAGAGAGGCTGCCAAGGATAAACAACTAGATTGTCGGATCCCACACATACCAAGCATTTCAATCATACACACAATATGCTCGATATGTGTAAATACAACATGGCATCACAACATAACTCTATGACTCAAGTATTTATTCATTAGGCTCCGAGGAGCGAGATATTACAAACATGGATCTCATGACCCAACATATAGAGCATTCAAGCAACAAGCACATGTGGAAGCATCACATGTCTGAGTACGGACATCTACAAATGAAAAAGGCTGAGAAGCCTGACTATCTACAAGACCCTCCCAAGGGTACAAGATCTTAGCTGAGGTAACAAGCTAAACGTCAAAGTCCACGCGGAACTACTAGCGAGACTGAAGTCTCTCTGCAAAAACCATAAATTAAGCAAACGTGAGTACAAATGTACTCAGCAAGACTTACATCAGAACTAACTACATATGCATCATTATCAACGAAGGGATGGTGGAGTTTAACTGCAGCAAGCCAGCTTTCACTCGGTGGCTATGCTCAACTGCGACTGCAAGTAACTCTTTAGGGGTGGCGCACACGAGTCCACATATTCACCATATCAATACACCACTATGGATCCGCTCCCATCTCCCTACGAGAAGGCCATCCATAGCACTCACGCTTATCTTGAGCATTTTAGAGTATCCACTTTCACTTGTCTATCAACTATGCAAGGGGTCCAAGTTTCCATATCCGAGTAATCCGGCTATTCGAATAGATAATGATAACCCTGCAGGGGTGTACTTCTTCACACACGCTCCCACCACTTACCGTCGTTTACACGATATGTACTCGGCAACCTTCAAGCGGAAGCCCAACGAGGGTGTCGGCCACGGCCTACCTCAACACTCAAGTCTCTAGTCTAGGTTTATCGCCTATCCAGGTTCCATCCGCAGGGAGTCCGGCCGAGGTTTCCACATACGGCCCCAAATGATGTGAACAGGGTTCTCGAGACACCAAACTGGCGCCCGGTACACCGTGCCATGGTGTATCTACCGCATCATAGCCCACCCCTAGGGTCAGCGCTACGCACGGCCGCCAACACATAACCTACAAACACCAGAAACTAGTTGCAACTCCTGGACAGAGTACTATGGTGATTAAGAAGCCGAGAGGGTCAATTAAGGATCCCAATGAGTGGTAGTAGCTGTTCATGGATCGCAGACACAGAACTCGGTTCCTAAGAACGGTTTCAATGAGACAACCCACCAGGTACTCCTACATGGCCTCTCACCGATACCTTTACCAAATCGTGTTCACACATTTAGCTGACACACAGTAGGACATGTTCACCACATTCCAATTCATCCCCGGTGAATCAGACCTGACTCAACTCTAAGCAGTAGCAGGCATGACAAACAAACATGAATGAGTAGGCACATCCGGGCTCAAACAACTCCTACTCATGCTAGTGGGTTTCATCTATTTACTGTGGCAATGACAGGTCATGCAGAGGAAAGGGGTTCAGCTACCGCAGCATGTAACAGTTGAAACGTTGTTGTCCTAATGCAGTAAAAGAGAGCAGGAGTGAGAGAGTGGGATTGTATAGGAATGAAAAAGGGGGTTTTGCTTGCCTGGCACTTTCTGAAGATAGCATAGTTCTTCATCGGTGTCATCGAACTCATCGTCGGAAGCACGTCTATCGAGAGGGGACAATCACCGGCAACTGAGAAAGAACACAATCAATGCAATACCACAATATGATGCATGATCATGACATGGCAATATGCTGTGATTTGAGCTAATGCATCTAGCTATGATTTAAATGAAGTTGGTTTGAATACATGATTCAAATTCCAACTCCATATATGATTATTTAATTGCCCTTTATTTGTTTTGTCCAAAACAGAGGACAAATATTTTTCAAACATGCATGAAAACGGTACAGATGGATTCCTTGAATTTTTCTGATCATTTTTCATATATAAATTATTTCATTTGGAGTTATGGTTGATTTTCTATGATTATTAGAAGTTTTGAACATTTTCTGAAATTTCCAATTTATTTAGAAATATGAAAATTCCAGTAAATGTATTTACGACGTCAGCACTGCATCACTGTGATGTCAGCAGGTGAACTACGCTGACCCAGGTCAAACCTGACCTGTGGGTCCCGCATGTCGGTGTAACAGGGTCAGCAGTAGAGGCTGACCTATGGGGCCCGGTCAACACTGAGGTGGCAAGGTCAAACTGACCAGTGGGCCATGGGCATTAGCTTAATCTAAGCAGGGGGGTAAACCTGTGATTAATTAAGGGTGTGGGCCCATTTGTCAGTGACGGAGGAGGTTAGTTAGCCCCGTCATTAGTACTAATGATGGTGCCATGTCAACTGCCGCCGGGGATGGTCGCCGGCGAGCACGCAGCATGGCGGAGGGCTTCGGGTTCGCGCTATAGGGCACGGATCGATGAGCGGTTTGCGACTACGGGTTGCCGGCGCTTGCGCGCATCTGATGGAGCAACCAGGGGGAGTTGCGGTGGTCTAAGGCGATGGCAGCAGCGAGCTAGGCGGCGACCGGAGTTCGGGTGCATGCGGACGCGGTGTTGCGGTGCGCTAGGGAGCAGGATGGGCTGCGGGTTGGCTCCCTAGAGATGCTAGGAGCACGTTCGCGTACTTGAGAGCGACGGAGACGGTCTCTGGCCACGGCGGCGTGAGGTCCTGCGGTGGTGAGCTCTCGGGTCCGGCGGGGCCACTAGCTAGGGAACAAAATCGAGAGTACGGAGTGAGGGAAGGAGAAGAGGAGCTCACGAGGAGTCAGGCAACACGCTAAGTGGGATCGGGGACGTCCTGCGTGCGGCAAATCGACGACGGCGATCACCGGACAGAGATGAGGAAGATGGCGACGATGGCGGCTCCATAGGGCCTCCGCGTTTGCTTTCTTCGATGGAGAGGCATGGTGCGAGGTGGCGGAGGTGCTGGACTGATCGGGGAGGCAAGGCATCGGCGGTGGGCGCGGCAGCAACGAGCGGCGGCGACGGGCACGCTCGGTGGTGGGGAAGAGAGCAAGACAGGGGAGAGGAGAGAGAGCAGCGAGTGAGGGAGAGGAGATAGGGGTCTCCAAGGGGTGTCGTGGCGCTCGTAGCGGCGTCGGGGAGGCATCAGGCAGGCAGGAGGTGGCGGTGCGCGTGCGTGCACGCCGCGGGCACGCGCCTCTCGTCCTTCTGGCGAGAGGTTGGTGGTGACTGGGACGGCTAGTGGGCCGGGCCAGCTTTGCCTAGTTGGGATGCAGGTAAGGCCCAGGTACTTCTCTCCTTCTCTCTTATTTCTCTTTTCTATTTGTTTACTTTGTTTTGATTTGATTTTATACCAAATCATTTCATAAACTTCTGAAAATTATTATGTGGCCTGTTTAAAAGTATTCAAGGCCGCTTGCAAACTTTCAGCGTTATTGGATCATATTTGAAATATATCAAATATAAATCCAATGCAAATAATTATTGAATTAATTCCAAAATCCCAAATAAATATTTATGTGATTCCAAAAATATTGGTTTGAGTTTTAGTTCTTGCCATTATTTTCAGAGATTAACAGGAACATTTTCTTGGGCTTAGTTGAAACAATTTTTATCTTGGTCATTTTCAGAAATGATTTCTGAGGCTTTCACATGTCCCCATTTCAAGTTCATTGAAATTTAAACATGATGCACACATGACTAGCTAGCCCAGTGCAAACCAGAACTAGGGATGTGACATAAAGCTTGCTACAATACTCTTGCTCTACGTTGTGTGCGTAGTCCCCAGGACATGATTTATTACTTCTCTAAAAAATATTTCACTGCTCATAAGAAACAAGCTGCCTTACAGGAAATATTTAACTTTGTGCAAATTGAAGAAGAGAGTCTCCCACAAGCTTGGGGGAGGCTTCTCCAATTGCTTATTGCTTTGCCTGATCATCCTCTTAAGAAAAATGAAATAGTTGATATCTTCTATAATGGACTAACCGATGCTTCTAGGGATTTCCTAGGTAGTTGTGTTGGTTGTGTTTCCAGGGAATGAACTATTGGGCATGCTGAAGAATTATTGAATAACATATTAAAAAATTATGATGATTGGACTCTTCCTGAACCACCGCTTAAACCCACTCCGAAGAAGAGGGGTATCTTATATCTTAGTCCTGAAGATATTCAAGAGGCGAAGAAATCTATGAAGGAAAAAGGTATTAAAGCTAAGGATGCCAAAAATTTACCTCCTATTGAACAAATACATGGGCTTGATACACTACCACCACCTAAGGTGGTAGAGGAAAAAGATGAGTATCTTTAGGAAGTTTGCTTCCAAGAAGAACTCCAAGGGAGTTATCGGGGAGTCATCTGATAGTGATGTACGCACCCGAAGAATGGCGGAGCTACGGCCATGCAAATGGACGCATAATTCGTTCATGGAAGGAGTCGGAATCCTTCAGGAGTTCACACAATATGCTGCTAATGTCGGGCTCACCGACTTCATCGTAGCTGAATGTGAACAGTATCATCTCCTCACAAACTCCTTTGTGAAAAGTTTTAATTTCCTTCTTAGGAATAATCCCCCTGAAGTGCAGTTTAATTTATACACTGAACCCCATCAAATATCGCTTACTGAATTTTGTGACATATGCTTGCTCCCTTCCGATGGGAGTTTAGTAGAGCCTAGGCCTGCAGACTTCGAAGGCTTTTATCATACCCTATCTGTAGGGGATGAGAGATGAGTGTCAAGTGTCACCGCCACTATCTTGCATTTTCCTGTCGTTCATTATTTTGCTCTTTTCATTACAAAGTGATTGCTTTCTAGATAGAAGGTGGGTGCACTCAGTACCCCAAACCTTGTTGTTTTACGCCGTGCACTCCAAGGTGACACCACTTATAGCTTGTTAGGAGCTATTGTGGCACGCCACCGCCATATTAATAAATCCAAGGGCAGAATACATGGTGGTATTTACTCTACTCGCTTGGCTAGTCGCTTTAACATTCATATACGTCAGCATGATTATCCTTTGCCCAAGGTTTACCTAGATCGCGCGGCCATGGAACACCACTAGTTTATTGCATGCGATTACCCTAACATTCCTATTCCTTATAACCTGGTTTTTAGTGTGAGCACTCATGATATTATTTCATTGCATGCACCTGCTTTGTTTGATCCTCTTGCCAGGGGTGGATACAGGATTATGCCTGCGGACATCGTCGCCTACTGGAACAACCTAGGTGCAACACAGGATGAGCCTCAGCAGTGGGATCCACATGTGCCCACTCCTCAGCATTTCGACATGGGACCCCATGGTTTCTTCGACTAAGTATTAGCCAGTTAGGCCAAAAGCCTAAGCTGGGGGGAGTACATATTTCCACCGACATTATATTCATGTTCACACTTTTTCATTGTATTATCCATGCTAAATTTATTTTCTCACTTTCTTCTTGTCTGTTTGGAAAACTTTAAGAAAATACAAAAATATTTCCTGCTTCTTTTTTATGTTTTGTTCTAGAGTAGTTAGTCGTAGCACTGAAAAGAAAACCCCAAAAGATTTCATTGTTCTTCTTTTGCTTGTTGGGAGCTTTCCCGTGTAAATAGTTTTTCTCGTCTTTGCTTTTTCCTTTTATTTTTTCTTGTTCAAGAAAACCAAAAACTCCAAAAATATTTCAGTGTGTTTCTCTGAATTTCTTTTCTTTTTATTTGAGTCATACCGAGGAGAGGACCACGATGAAAATGTTGAGTGGCTCTGATTTGCATAACTGTTGATCTAACAAAGATCCCATTTTACCTTGTCTTCTCCTGTTGAATAAAATGTTTGCAGATTCCAGCTTAGTCCACGGCACTCTTGCACTACTATTATTTTCATATCGTTCGTTCATGCAAGTGAAAGGCAATAATGACGATATTTGATAAACTGGCTGTGGTAGAGAGAAACGGGTAACTCGACTTGTTCTGTTTTTGTAAATATGTTTAACCTAGTATCCATGATTCAGCTCATTATGATTAAACATGTTTGCAATGACAATTAGATATTATAGTTTCTCATGCCATGCATAAGTAGCTAGGAGTGGATAATGATTTATCTTGGATGTCAACATTGCGTTATAATGATTGTGATATAGTATGATGATATGGTATCCTCCTCTGAATGTTTGAGTGGCTTGACTTGGCACATGTTCATGCATGTAGTTGAATCAAAACCAACATAGCCTCCATGATATTTATGTTCATGGTGTTCATATTATACTCATGCTAGTGTCCAATGTTACTTATGCATAATGCATGTTCATGACCATCGTTGCTCTCTAGTTGGCCGCTTCTCAACCTATTTACTAGCCTTCGCATGTACTAAGTGGGAATTCTGCTTGTACATCAAAAACCCTTGAACCCAAATTATTCCAGATTAGTCCACCATACCTACCTATATGCGGTATTACCCTGCTATCCTAAGTAAATTTGCACGTGCCATCTCTAAAAACTTCAAATAAACATCATTTTTGTGTGCCTGGATTGTTCATAGAACGATAGGAGGTAGTCAGTATCTTCCATGCTACTCAGGACGAGTGTTTATTCACTCTCCATGGCACGAGAAAGGGGCGGTAATAGGGATTCCCAGTCCCAGATTGCAAATAGAGAAGAGCTTACAAATAATCAAACAAAAATTCCTACGGAGTCATAACCTTTACTTTATCGCTTGGGAACCGCCACTATTGGAATCAAGATCTTTGCCGTCAGCCGTCTCTTTGTCGTCCGCTAGCTGATGGAAAAGATGGTCTTTGCCATCGCTTACAGAAAAATGATGGCAAATAAGGAGTGGATGGCAAAGATATTGTTTGTCGCCAGCCGTCTCTTTGCCGTCAGCTTACAGACGGCATAGAAGCTTTGTCGTCATCTAGCAGACGGCAAAGAGGGAGGGTGGCCCACTAGCGAGAGCCACCTAAGGCCACTTTCTTTGCCGTCCACTAGCAAACGGCAAAGAAACTGGCCAAACTAACGCCCATTAGCTAGGCTCTTTGTCGTCTGCTAGCAGACGGCAAAGAACCATGCCCTAACTAAAAAGCCAACGCCTGCGCCCCACCCCTCTCTCTGTCCCCTCTCTCTCCGCCACGTGCCCGAGCCGTCGCCGCCTCGCGCCACCCCCATCATCGGCCGCCCCGCCCCCGTCCCCCATGTCGCCGCCGCCCCGTGCCGCCCCCGTCGCCGCGTCGCCCCTGCCACCCGGCGACCCCCTCCTCCGCCCCTGCCCCACCCCCGTCGCCCCGCCGACCCCCTTACCCACCCGCACCACCCCCATCGCCGCGCTGCGCCGCCCCGCCCCCATGCCCAAGCCGCCACCGCCCCGCGCCACCCCCATCGCCGCGCAGCCCCCTCCTCCACCCCGGCGGCCATGGTGCCCCTCTCCTCTACCACCGCGTCCGCCCCGCCGCTCCGGTGCCCCCTCCTCCACCCTAGGCTCCTCGGCGCCCCCTCCTCCACCCTAGGCACCCCGGCGCCCCTCTCCTCCAGCCCCACGGCCGCCCCGCCGCTCCCGTGACCCCTGCTCCAGTGAGACCTTGTATTTTTTCTGTTTTTTAGATTTAGTTTAATTTAGGCCTGGTTTAGTTTAGGTTTAGTTTAGGTTTTGTTTCTGTTTTTTAAGTTTTGGTTTACATTTAGTTAACTTTAGGTTTAGTTTAGGTATAAGAAAGATGAAAGAAGAAGAAGAAGAAGAAGAAGAAGAAGAAGAGGAGGAGGAGGAATAAATCCCTAGTTTTTCTCTTTTGCTGTTGTAGTTGGGTGTTGTGTTGCATGCGCTAGAGTTTTTCACTTGTCGATGTGCTGGGCAATGTGTATGCTGGTTGTAGATGGTGCTTGGTGGATCTTCAGGCTGATGGTTGGACTGTTTTGTCTGTGTGATGTGTGAGTTGTGTAGCTCCAAAACAGAACATGCAAATATATTCCCCTTTTGGGCTAAGCTGTGGAAGTTCATACATACAAATATATTTTCCTTTTGATAGTTATTATTGATCAATGTGTACTTGAGCATGTACAACTGTGTTTCTTTGTTGTTTAGAACACCTTATGTATTCTTTGTCATGCTTTGATAGAATTTGAATTGTAAAAATACATAGCAAATAACATTATGTGGGGAGATGTTTCCATACTGCCTCTATATATAAGAGACATTATGGGCACCTCCGAGATACCTAGCCAGCATATATATATATATATATATATATATATATATATATCAATTTAATTTGTGAAATAGGGAGAAAATCCTATGCATAGGTTTTGTCAGGAGTGTTTGTTGAATCTCTAGATTTTCATGTTTTATACAGATATTATAATAACATTTAATGGTCAAAAACAGCAATTTTTATGTGATATGGAGTGAGGAATTGATCATTCAATGATATTTTTTACCCCTATGTGAACTGCTGTCCATTTTAATTCCGCAACGTAATTGTCACTTGGCAAAAAATATTATTAAATGAATTATGATAAACGTGTCGAGTCTGGGTCTTCGGTTGCATCGTATATTTCGAGAAGTCCACCATCCTAACAGGAGTGTCGAAGGGTCCTCACAAACTCATGCATCAATACATGTGTCAGCCCAGCCTTTTTCACTTGTGTGGAAAAGAGGGTTAAGTTGGCTGCCTGCTAACTTTGATAAAGGCATCTAGAACCTTCAATTTCTTATTGGGGGTGAGATGAGCTTGTATGGTTGGGTGCCATGTCGATGGTTCATTGGCGTGGCTCGCATGCCCTATGGTCTAGGTGTGCCATCACTTTCCCTTGCATCCATCGCATGCATCGAACTTTGGTCGTATGGTTACATGTCCCGGTTGCTTATGGATCTGTTATGCAGAAGGGGCTTGTGTGCACTGTCACAGGATAATTTTGCACTGCTCAAGAGGTCCAAGTTGGACATGTCCCTCACGAGCTGGTAGCATGTTTTTTCCTTTTCGAGAGTATGTAGCTTGTTTATTTCATGTTTCCTTTTTCATACTTGCATTGTGATGCATCCATTATCAGATTGTTTTGTAAGGGTTCCTTGTGGTCAAAACTTCGACGACTTGCCGTTGTGCAAGACCCTGCATGCGTCGGTTTATTTCCAGGTGTTGTGGGTCGAGCCCTTTTCTCTTGTTATCCTTGCTGCTGCTCCATTTGAGTTTTGATTGAGGCTGTGTGCTGGAGGGTTGAACAAGAACTGTCATTGGTTTCAGGGTGGTTTTATTTTGGGGCAGCTGTGGAGTTGGATTTTTTATTTACGGGAATTGTATAATTGGGTGGAACTCCGCTGCATCCTATCTCATGTGTCAGTATCATTCGCTGTGTATACAAGGATATGATCATGAACCTTCTGTTATCTTTGAATATCACCATCAATATCGTTGGTAGTGGTAATGTTTTCTTATTGGTATCACCATCAATTTGGTTTACATTTTCAGTTTTCTTTCATGTCTAAAGAAATCCCTAGTTTTGAAGGGTGCCAATTGCCATTGTGAACTAACCTACCAAATCAATTAAGTGTTGTTGATGTTGTCAGAGATGGGGGGAGGCCGCTGAGGGAGTCCTGGATTAGGGGGTCTCCAGACAGCCGGACTATATCCTTTGGCCGGGCTGTTGGACTATGAAGATACAAGATTGAAGACTTCGTCCCGTGTCCGGATGGGACTCTACTTGGCGTGGAAGGCAAGTTAGGCAATACGGATATGTATATCTCCTCCTTTGTAACCGACCTTATGAAACCCTAGCCCCCTCCGGTGTCTATATAAACCGAAGGGTTTTAGTCCGTAGGACAAGAGACAATCATGCCATAGGCTAGCTTCTAGGGTTTAGCCTCTTTGATCTCGTGGTAGATCAACTCTTGTAATACTCATATCATCAAGAACAATCAAGCAGGACATAGGGTATTACCTCCATCAAGAGGGCCTGAACCTGGGTAAACATCGTGTCCCCTGCCTCCTGTTACCATCCGCCTTAGACGCACTGTTCAGGACCCCCTACCCGAGATCTGCCGGTTTTGACACCGACATTGGTGCTTTCATTGAGAGTTCCACTATCTTGTCACCATAAGGCTTGATGGCTCCTTTGATCATCGCTAGCGATGCGGTCCAGGGTGAGGCTTTCCTCCTGGCGGCTTTGCACTGCGGGCCAATTCGCTTGGCCATCTGGAGCAGATCGAGAGCTACGCCCCTGGCCATCAGGTCAGATTGGGAAACTTGAACTTCGACGGATTCGAGCCCATGTCGGACACGCCGCACAGTCGCGACGAGCATGACGTAACTCTGTCGTCGAACAATGTTCGGGAGATCGCATCCACAACTACTCCGTCCATCAATCCGGAGCAAGTCGCGCCATCCGAGAGCGGAGGGATGGACCCCGCCATGGAGGCCGCACTCTCAGTGGCGATAGAGCCGGATAATGACTTCACCCCTTACGAGAGACGTGTTGCCGAACCACTGGATTCATCTTCGGCCACGAACTCTGAGCCGCTCACATTCGTGCACGTCGAGTCCGACTAGGCGCCAATCATGGAGTTCACCTCCGCGGATATCTTTCAGCACTCACCTTTCGGAGATGTGCTAAATTCATTAAGGTCTCTCTCCCTGTCAGGAGAACCTTGGCCGAACTATGTCCGGCTAGAATGCGATGCGGACGACAAAGAAATTTGCTGCCCACCCACCACCCACTTAGTAGCCATTGTCGATGACTTAACCGACATGCTCGACTTCGACTCCGAAGACTTCAACGGTATGGACGACAAAGCCGGAGACGAACAGGAACCACCGCCCTCAGGGCGCTGGACCGCCACCTCATCATAAGATAATACATGGTGGACACCCCCAAAGAAGGAAATGGCGACGAGATAGCAGAGGATGACCCCTCCAAGAAGCAACCCAAGCACCGACGTCGGCGGGGCCGCTCTAAGTCCCGCCACAGTAAGAGCAGTGATACCGTCACAGGAGATAATTACACTTCGGATAGCGTCGAAGACAACAACAATCCCCTCCAGCATGGTGTAGAGCTAGAGGACGAACAAGCTAGCCCTCCAGAGCAGGAAGCAGACGGAGAACCGGAGGAGGACAATTACATGCCTCTCTCCGAAGACAAGGTGAGCCTCGGCGACGACGAGTTTATCGTGCCTGAGGACCCCGTCGAGCAAGGGCGCTTCAAGCGCCGGCTTATGGCCACGGCAAATAGCTTGAAGAAAAAACAGCAACAACTTCAAGCCGATCAAGACTTGCTAGCAGACAGGTGGACTGAAGTCCTTGCGGCCGGGGAGCATGAACTTGAGCGCCCATCCAAAAGTTACCCAAAACGCAGGTTGCTGCCTCACCTCGAGGAGGAAGCACTGAAACCTCATTCACCAGTGTAGGATGCGGCTGACCGGCCACTACGCGGTCGAGCCAGAGAGGCGTTTCAGCCTAAAGTTCAGAATGCACCCCGTCACCACTCAGTCAAAAATACTAAGGCCCGGGGTTACACAGAGGACATGCGAGACATCTTGGACAGTAAGGCAAAAATCGCAAGGTCAATATACGGGACACGGGCACGTGCGCCCACACGGGACGATGATCGTCACGTCGGATACACTAAGAGTAAATCCGGCCGGGCCGAATACAGTAGACAAGACTCATACGAACTACGTCGGGATATAGCCCGGCACAGAGGTGCCGCACACCCCATATGCTTCACTGATGAAGTTATGAATCTTGAATTCCCGGAGGGTTTCAAACCCGTAAATATCGAATCATACGATGGCACAACAGATCCCGCTATATGGATTGAGGATTTCCTCCTTCACATCCACATGGCTCGCGGTGATGGTCTACATGTCATCAAGTACCTCCCATTAAAACTCAAAGGACCAGCTCGGCATTGGCTGAACAGTTTGCCAGCAGATTCAGTCGGCGGTTGGGAGGATCTGGAAGACGCATTTCTTGACAACTTCTAGGGCACTTATGTGCGGCCACCGGATGCTGATGTCTTGAGCCACATAACCTAGCAGCCAGCAGAATCGGCCAGACAATTCTAGACACGGTTCCTGACAAAGAAAAATCAAATTGTAGAATGTCCGGATGCAGAGGCCCTAGCGGCATTCAAGCATAACATCTGCGACGAGTGGCTCGCCCGCCACCTCGGCCAGGAGAAGCCAAAATCTATGGCAGCCCTCACGACACTCATGACCTGCTTTTGCGCGGGCGAGGACAGTTGGCTGGCTCGCAGCAACAACACATCGAGGAATCCGGATACCTCGGATACCAAAGATGTCAACGGTAGGCAGCGTCGTAATAGACCAAAGCGCCGCAATAATGGCGATAACACCGAAGATATGGCAGTCAATGCCAGATTCAGAGGCTCTAGATCCGATCAGCAGAAAAAACCAGTTAAAAGAAATATTGTGGCTCCGTCCAGTCTGGATCGCATACTGGATCGCTCATGTCAAATCCGCGGCACCCCTGACAAGCCAGCCAATCACACCAACAAAGAATGTTGGGTGTTCAAGCAGGCCGGCAAGTTAAATGCCGAGAACAAGGACAAGGGGCTGCATAGCGGTGACGAGGAGGAGCCCCGGCCGCCGAACACAAGAGGACAGAAGGGGTTTCCCCCACAAGTGAAGACGGTGAACATGATATACGCAACCCACATTCCCAAAAGGGGCGGAAGCATGCACTAAGGGACGTCTATGCGATGGAGCCCGTCGCCCCAAAGCTCAACCCATGGTCTGCTTGTCTGATCACCTTCGATCGCAGGGACCACCCCACTAGCATCTGTCATGGCGGATCCGCCGCACTAGTCCTAGACCCCATCATTGACGGACTTCACCTCACTCGAGTCCTTATGGACGGCGGCAGTAGCCTGAACCTGCTTTATCAGGATATAGTGCGAAAAATGGTATCGATCCCTCAAGGATCAAACCCAGCAAAACCACCTTTAAAGGCGTCATCCCAGGTGTAGAGGCCCATTGCACAGGCTCAATCACACTGGAAGTGGTCTTCGGATCACCGGATAACTTCCGAAGCGAAGAGTTGGTCTTCGACATCGTCCCGTTTCGCAGTGGCTATCATGCACTGCTCGGACGGACAGCATTTGCAAAATTCAATGTAGTGCCGCATTACGCGTACCTCAAGCTCAACATGCCAAGACCTCGCGGGGTCATAACAGTAAATGGAAACACAGAGCGCTCGCTTCTTATGGAAGAGCACACTGTGGCCCTTGCAGCAGAGGCACAAAGCAGCCTGTTCAGGCAGACCACTCATTCGGTGTCACAGCCCCTGGACACCTTCAAGCGAGTCCGGAACAAGCTACAACAGGATCGCCTGGCACGATCAGAGCTCGCCTAGCAATCCGGCCCCATCCCAGTCCTAGTGAAGCAAAGAAATTCGTGCCGCACATACATAACTATGCATTGAAAATACCATGGACATAGGCGGGGGCACAATCAGGACACGCCCCGCATTGTGGCTTAACCACACTAGGGGTTGTATACCTTTGACATTCCTTTTCTCTTTCAGGGCCTAACTCTTTGGAAGCCCTTTCCGGCAGTACGATTGCCGGACACATTCCGGAAGCAACAACCAAGGCGGCAAGAAGCTAAGATGAACACGGGAACCGCCAGGTGGTCTCTAGTAATACTTGATATACCCGCTTTTCACTATTTTATGTGCAGCTTGCCCTGGGATAGGACATTCGAATTGTCCTACTTTATGCTTATTGCACTACTTGTACCAAGTACGCTTCAACGTATCACTTAAATAACAATTCATATCATTAATCTGTCATTGCATTATTTAAGTTTTTCTCTTTCTCTTATATATGTCCATTTACGATAATCTGCACCCGCACGTGCGGGTATGGTCAGTTCTCCAGGGGTCCTTGTTTACCTCATAATATGGCGCAAGAAGTCCGAACACTTTTGACAGTGCGGCACCCCGAACTTATAGCATTATATGCATCAGCTCCGAATCATGTCTTTGGTCAAATGTTGGGTTGCCCGGCTCCCATGCTTTGGTACCTTACGTTCCGCTATATCGACTAAGGTAGCGGTGGGAGAACTATTGCGATTGTGTCCCGGTTCTTCCGGACAAGCACCTAAGTAGAGAAAGCCAAAAACTGACTGTCATGTTAAGGCGAGAGACTGGTCGCTGTTCGAGAGGTCTCAAGTCCTTAAAGACTTTTCCCGCTTTAGGCGAGGAGTCGGCCCTGTCCAGCTTAGGTGTGTATAGCGCCCCTAATTCGGCCCTCCGGATACCAGGGGCTTTGCCAAAAATTTAAAATCATAGACTTCTATGGCTAAGTGAGAGTGATAAAGCATTATAGTCCGATTGCCTGGTTCGTTGCGCTGAACACCTCCCTCGAAGGACCCAAAATTGGGGTAAAGAGTGTTCACATTTATCCCGAACACCCCAGTACTATTTACATGGGGGTAGAAGCCGACGACTGGCCAACTCTCAGATTTTATAAACGGCCGCACAGAAGGTAATATTTTAAATTAAGAAAGCGTCGCTTGGCGCAAACGAACTCGATTCATATTACAGGAGCACATGGGCAGGTTCATTCAAAAATTACATCCTTGGCACACTCATCTGCCACCAAGCGGGAACCCTTCAGGACACTCTCATAATAACTCTCGGGGTAGGGATGCTCCTTTCCCTCCAGCGGCCCCTCCTTCACCAGCTTCACGGCGTCCAGCTTCGCCCAGTGCACCTTCGCCCAGGAAAAAGCCCTGCGTGCACCCTCGATGCAGACGGACCGCTTGATGACTTCAGGCCATGGACATGCTTCCACTAGCCGCCTCACCAGGCCGAAGTAGCTGCCGGACAGGGGCTCTCCAAGCCACATCCGGACTATAAGGCCCCTCATGGCCTGTTTGGCCGCCTTGTGAAGCTCGACCAACTGCTTCAGCTGGTCGCTCAAGGGCACGGGGTGTTTGGTCCCAGTATACTGAGACCAGAACAACTTCTCCATTGAGCTCCCCACCTCAGCCCGATAAAACTCCGCGGCATCCCGTACACTGTGGGGAAGATCTACAAACGCTCCTGGAGAGCTCCGAACTCGGGTAAGAAAAAGGAAAGTCTCCTTCACGTGCTTGCTTTGCATAATGAATGCCTTACCCGCTGCTATCTTCTTCACCGCATCAATTTCCTGGAGGGCCTTGTGGGCTTTAGCCTTGGTGCTTCTGACGCTTTCAAGCGCCTGCGAGAGCTCGGACTCTCGCATTGTAACATCCTCGATGCAACTATAGCTCCCACGTGTCGAGGCATGACTTAGAGACATAATCGCATTGAAGGCATATGTCGCAAGTTAGGCAATCTTCACAACATCCCATGTAATATATAGATAATAAAAGGGGAGAGAACATAGTTGGCTTACACTCGCCACGTCAATCAAGTACATAAATAACATTACATCATTCAAACACTCATGGCCCGACTACGGCGCCAAAATAAAAGATAACCCAACATGCGACACGGTCCCGATCACCCCCAACTGGGCACCACTATTGATCATCAGGAAAAGAAACATAGTATCATTGAGAGTCCTCGTCGAACTCCCACTTGAGCTCGAGCGCGTCACCTAGAGCGGAATCATCAAGCCCTGCATCTGGTGTAATAGTAATCTGTGAGCCACGGGGGCTCAGCAATCTCGCACCCTCGCGATCAAGACTATTTAAGCTGAATAGGTATGGCAAGGAGCTGCAGCAAGCGACTAGCAAATATGGTGGCTATCCTGTTCGCAAAAGAGAGCGAGAAGAGGAGGCAAAGCGCGAGCGAGAAACTAGAGAGCAACCTGCGCAGACATTACTCCAACACCGTGTCCACTTCCAGGACTCCGCTGAGAAGAGGCCATCACGGTAACTCACACGGTTGATTCATGTTAATTAACGTAAGGTTCAAGTTATCTACAACCGGACATTAACAAATTCCCATCTGCCCATAACCGCGGGCACGGCTTTCGAAAGTTCAAATCCCTGCAGGGGAGTCCCAACTTAGCCCATGACAAGCTCTCACGGTCAACGAAGGAATAGACCTCCTCCCGAAACGTTCCGATCAGACTCGGTATCTCGGTTCTTCAAGACACTTCAACAGGTTAAAACAAGACCAGCAACACCGCCCGAATGTGCCGACAAATCCCGATAGGAGCTGCACATATCTCATTCTCAGGGCACACTCAGATGAGTCAAACGTCGGGTAGGCCAGCCCAGAGTTTCCCCTGGTAGCCCTGGACATTGCTCGGTTGGACCAACACTCAGAGGAGCACTGGCCCGGGGGGGTTTAAATAAGATGACCCTCGGGCTCCGGAAACCCAAGGGAAAAAGAGGCTAGGTGGCAAATGGTAAAACCAAGGTTGGGCATTGCTGGAAAAGCTTTAATCAAGGCGAACTATCAAGGGGTTCCCATTATAACCCAACCGCGTAAGGAACGCAAAAATCCGGGAACATAACACCGATATGACGGAAAACTAGGGCGGCAAGAGTGGAACAAAACACTAGGCGAGAGGCCGAGCCTTCCACCCTTTACCAAGTATATAGATGCATTAAGATAACATGGCAATATAATGATATCCCAACAAGTAAATAAAAGTTCCAACAAGGAACGGCCTCCAATCTTCACCTGCAACTAGCAACGCTATAAGAGGGGCTGAGCAAAGCGGTAACATAGCCAATCAATGGTTTGCTAGGACATGGTGGGTTAGAGGTTTGACATGGCAATTTGGGAGGCTTTAAAGCAAGTGGTAGGCATCGTAGCATTGGCATAGCAAAAGAGCGAGCATCTAGCATAGCAAAGATAGTAGTGATTTCGAGGGTATGATCATCTTGCCTGCAAAGTTGTCAGAGTTGACTGGATCCTCGAAAGCAAACTCAACGGGCTCCTCGTTAGCGAACTCGTCTCCCGGCTCTACCCAAACAAGACAAACAAGAAACAAGGACACAATCAACCACGTGCAAGGATCAAACAATATGATGCAAGGATGGTATGCTATGCGGGATGCGATGCGGGATGCATATGCAAGATGTGACAAGGAATGCATGAACCTGGTCTCAACTTGTAAATCCAAGTGTGCCACTGGAAAGATGAGATGAAATCGCTTGAAAACTATATAAAGAACGTCGGAATCGGAGTTACGGTTTGGAAATGGCAAGCGATTCAAATATGACACCGGTCTGCGATTTACAGCAAGTAGCCATCTAAATGCAACAAGATGAACATGCTACAGCACTCAAACATGGCATCAAAATACATGGCAGGGATGCATTCAAGATGCTTAACAAAAGTCTAGCACTGAGCTACGGCCAATTCATCCATTAACAGGTTCAACAAGCATGGCAAAAATGCATATGGTAAAACAGATCTCAGACTTAGTGAAATCAACACTTGTCTGGAATTTCAGATCAGGTAGCACTCTTTCGAGCAACAAAACTACATGCTACAGTCCCTGAATATGGCAAAGCAAAACATGGCATGGAGCTACTCAAAACGATTAACAAAAGTCCCTTAGTGACCATGAGCCAAAAGGGATCAGAAAATACAATTGCAAGCATGTGAATATGGCAAAAACATAATCAGTTCTCAGACTTAGTGAAAACTGGAGCATGCTGAAAACAGATATCAAGTAGGCATGTTTACGAGCTCGATGCACTCACTATGGAGCAAGTCATGATAATCTAAGCATACACCCATCAAGAATACACAAAATTAAAGCTAGACATGGCAACAACAATAGCATAGCATGCACGGATCAACTACAACATCATCGGCAAAATTGCTAACAGTAGACAATCTGCCCAGAATCACGAAGTAGCAAAAGTAGAGCTCGATTGACTCAAGCTAGGGTGTCCCATAATTGCAAACAAAGACATGGATGGATAGAGCACTACAAGATTAACAAAACATCCTTACTGATCATCCTCAAAAGAGGCACTGATCACTAGGAAACAACATGAACATATGGCCATATGAGATAAACAGCTCAAGGACTTGGTGGAAATGCTAAGTCCCTGAAAATCAGCATTACCAAGTGCCTCACTTTGCAAGCTTGTGCTAGTCACCACACACATCACAAAAATACATGGGTTGCACCTCTGGAAAGATGGCAAAACCCTTAACAAAACATATGTAGAGCTCCTGGGCATATCATGCACACATTAATCATGGCAAAAATGACAAATATCTAAATGAAGTAGCGGATCTAACAAATATCTCAAGTAGCCTCCTTCTAACAGCATTTCGGGCACCAAGATGAACTCAAATGAAAATGATGCAATGGAATGAAATGATGTGCTCTCTAAGACGAACATTTTTATATGCTATATGCCCAAAACGGAGCTACGGATGCAAAGTTACGATGCAATGAACATAGACAAAAAGTTAGGGTTTCGGGCAAAAAGTCAACCCGGTCTATTCTCAAATCCAGATCCGCATGCTTTACGAGGTTCACCGGAGGAGCACTGTTCACCGGAGCTAGACGGGGAGGCCGCCGGAGAAGGACTTGCCGGCAACGAGGAAGAGGCGCGGGGCCGGAGCTGCGGCGGTGGTGGCCGGAGATGGAGGCGCGGATGGCGAGGAGCGCGGGGCGGCGCCGGTGGAGAGGTGCGGTGGCGCCGGACGGGCGGCGCGGTGGCCAGCACTGGCGGGGAGAGCGGGGCGGCACTGGGCGGAGGAAGGCGAGGCGGCTTGCGGGCGGCGCGGCCCGGCCGATGGGCTTGGAGGGCCCGCCTGGGCTGCCTCGGGCCGGCGGCGGGCGAAGTGGGCGCGGTGGCGGCGGCGAATCAGTGAGCGCCACATGGCGGCGGCGGCTGGGTCGGACATGTCCGGCGCCGGCGGACGTTGTCCGGTGCGCGGAGGAAGAAGAAGACTAGGGTTTGGACGTGGGAGATCCGGATTTTGAGGAGGGGGTCTATATATAGAGGTAGAGGGAGCTGGGAGAGTCCAAATTGAGCACGGTTTTCGGCCACGCGATCGTGATCGAACGCTCTAGGTGATGGAGAAGGGTTAGGTGGGTTTTGGGCCAAATTGGAGGGGTGTTGGTCTGCAACACACACGAGGCCTTTTCGGTCCCTCGGTTAACCGTTGGAGTATCAAACGAAGTCCAAATGGCACGAAACATGACAGGCGGTCTACCGGTAGTAAACCAAGGCCGCTTGGCAAATCTCGGTCCAATCTAGAAATGTTTAATCCCCACACACGAAAGAAAGGTAGAAACGACCACCGGAGTAGAACGAAGCGCCGGAACGCAAAACGGACATCGGGGAAAATGCTCGAATGCATGAGATGAACACGTATGCAAATGCAATGCACATGATGACATGATATGAGATGCATGACAACGATAACAACACACGGAGCCAAAAACCTGAACCCGAGAAAATAAAATAACTTGACGCCGGAAACAGCAAGAGTTGGAGTACATATTGGGAAGGTCATATCCGGGGTGTTACACGCATCTTGGAGTCAAGCTCCAAGGACTCGTGCTTTTTGGCGAGAGCCTCGAGCTCTTGTTGCACCTCGCCTACTCGGGCTTCTTGTTTCTCCTGTTCAATGCGTTCTTTGGCCGCTTTGTCTTCGGCCTCGGACAACGCCTTCCTTAGGGTCTCCACCTCGGTCGTGGCCCTTGACAAATTCATGATGATCCTATTACTTTACAGCCGAACTTCTTTTTTACTATATAGACAGGGGTCTATCTTACCTTTGCTCTCTTCGAGCTGCCTCTTAGTAAGGCCGAGCTCGTCCTCGGACTGCTTCAGGGCCTGCTTCAGTGCAGAGACCTCCGTAGTACGTGCGGCAGCGGCCAGCAGTGAAGCCTGCACATACACATAGACATACTCTAATTAGACTCCTGAGTTATCATTTGATCCTCTATTCGGCTTTTCTTCGCGAACGCCGAACAGAGCATCAGGGGCTGCTATCTATGCGGTAATATTTTCTTATATTTTGATTGCTTACCTCAAAGCCTGTTAGGAGGCTAGCGCAAGCTTCGGTCAGTCTGTTTTTGGCGGACAGGACCTTCTCGACCACCGCACTCATAATAGTGCGGTGCTCTTCATCGATGGAAGCACTGTGAAGCGCTTCCAGCAAGTTGTCGGGTGCCTCTGGTTGGACAGAGGACACCGGCACGGATGGTTGGCCCCCCTTAATGGGGGACCGCCTGCCGGAGTCCGGAACCATCGAAGGTTCCGGCGCAGTGTCCGGCTGGGGCCCGAACTCGAAGCCCGTAGGAGCCTCGCTCCCTTGGTACCCGGGGTCCGGGAAGTCGCCGCGAGGCGCCCCCACGACCACCTCCCCTTGGCTCGGTGTCTTTTGAGACAGCACCTCGGCGTTGTCCATAGTGCGAGGGGTGGATGCGGTCGGAGGTGAACTGTTGTTCATATCCGCCGAGTCCAAAGAGCCGCTCGACGAGGGTACGTCGAGATGAGCTCGGGACGGACTGCATAATCATGTCCGGCATGAGGAAAGGCAGTACAATAAAACATACCATGAAGTACTATGGTGTCCGGATACTTACGACTTCGCTAGGGGCTTATCCCTGGGTAGCCACTCGTCGCCGCTGTCGGCGGCCGTCGTGGCACAGTATGGAGGGAGGGTCTTTCCCTTCTTGGACCCTTCGGCCTCCATGGATGGGTCGGCCTTCCTTTTCTTGTCTACCCCGGCTTGGGGGGGAGAACTCTTCTCCTCCTCCTCGTTTCCATGGGAGGAGTGTGCGTCGGAGCCATCGTCCAATGACTCCGATACAACCTTGCGCCGGAGACCCTTTCATGTCCCCGCGGCCTTCTTCTTGGTCTTCTTTTCCGGCACATCGTAGGGTGCCAAAGTCAGCATCTTCGTCAGAAGAGCGTCTGCAGGATCTTCGGGCAGCGGGGCTGGGCTATCAAGCTGCTCCGCCGTCTCTATACAGTCCTGATTAATGACATGGAAGTTCAGATCCTACACACAACTAAACCGGGGCAAAATAAATACCCTGAGAGATATAAAAGCGTATCGGATGGGCGCGGCGCTTTGCGCCGAGTCCGCGGTCCTCGGTGAGGGAGGGAGGCATCTCGGTGCTCTTGAACAGCACCCTCCAGACGTCCTCGTGCATCATGTCATAGAGCTCACGTAGCGTCTGGTGCTTGGCCGACTCGAACTCCCACAAAACAAATGTCCGTCGTTGACACGGAAGGATCCGGTGGAAGAGCATAACCTGGACCACGTTGACGAGCTTGATTTTCTTGTTCGTCATGTTCTGGATGCAGGTATGGAGTCCGGTCAGCTCTACCGAAGAACCCTAGGACGCGCCCTTCTTCTTCCAGGAGGTGAGTCGCATGGGGATTCCGGATCGAAATTTGGGGGCCGCCACCCAGTTGGAGTCGCACGGCTCGGTGATGTAGAACCACCCCAATTGCCATCCCTTTATGGTATCCACATAGGTGCCCTCGAGCCAGGTGACATTAGGCATCTTGCCCACCATGGCACCTCCGCACTCTACTTGCTGGCCTCCCACCATCTTCGGTTTGACATTGAAGGTTTTTAGCCATAGGCCGAAGTGCGGCCTGATGCGGAGGAAGGCCTCGCACACGACGATAAACACCGAGATGTTGAGGATGAAATTGGGGGCCAGATCATGAAAGTCCAGCCCGTAGTAGAACATGAGCCCACGGACAAACGGGTGGAGAGGAAATCTCAGTCCATGGACGAAATGGGTAAGAAAAACTACCCTCTCATGGGGTTCGGGCGTTGGGATGATCTGCCCCGCATTTGGCAGCCGGTGCGCGATATTCGCAGCTAGGTATCCGGCTTCCCGTAACTTTTTAATGTTCTCCTCCGTGACGGAGGAAACCATCCACTTGCCTCCTGCTCCAGACATGCTTGGAGTGGTTCAAGAAGAAGAACGCGAGCTTGGGCGCTAGAGCTCGAGTGTGCGGGAATGGGTAAGCGAGGAGGAAGAAGGCGTGGGTGAGAAAAGTAAATATTTGTCCCTTTTGTAAGGGCGAAAGAGGCGATGTGCCTCCCCACTTGCCTAGCAAAACCGCTTATTCCCCAGGCGCCGTAATTGATGGCGCGGTTGGGTTATCCACGTCCGTATTGATGAGAATCCCATGATAAGGGGAACGTGATCTCTGCTTTGACAAGATGTGTCAAGAAAACCGCCTCGCATTGTGTGCGGAGCTGGTTGAGAGAAACGGTTTGAATAATGACCGGGTCATGGCCTGATGTCATGCTGTCAAAACGTGTCAGCAGATTAGATTTGTGAAAATATTATTCTCTCTATGGTGGTATGTGGGACTTATTTTGCAGGGTCGAACACTATCCTTGTATTCAAAATCTTCCATGGTGTATTCGGAGGAGGAACCCGCCTTGCAATGCCGAAGACAACATTGCGCGTCGGACTCATCGTCATTGAAGCCTGGTTCAAGGGCTACTAAGGGAGTCCTGGATTAGGGGGTCTCCGGCCAGCCGGACTATATCCTTTGGTCGGGCTGTTGGACTATGAAGATACAAGATTGAAGACTTTGTCCCGTGTCCGGATGGGACTCTACTTGGCTTGGAAGGCAATCTAGGAAATACGGATATGTATATCTCCTCCTTTGTAACCGACCTTGTGTAACCCTAGCCCCCTCCGGTGTCTATATAAACCGGAGGGTTTTAGTCCATAGGACAAGAGACAATCATACCATAGGCTAGCTTCTAGGGTTTAGCCTCTTTGATCTTGTGGTAGATCAACTCTTGTAATACTCATATCATCAAGAACAATCAAGCAGGACGTAGGGTATTACCTCCATCAAGAGGGCCCGAACCTGGGTAAACATCATTTCCCCTACCTCCTGTTACCATCCGCCTTAGACACACAGTTCGGGACCCCCTACCCGAGATCCGCCGGTTTTGACACTGACAGCCGCCATCGCAGGCTGCGCTCTACCACACCGCAGTATGACTTGGAAGGTTTTGAGTTCTTCACGATCATACTTGAGAATTCCTCTAGGAGGCAGGTATATAAAAGGAGAGATCTCTCCTTCACCCATCTCTTTATCATAACTCTGTTGTTTGCTACATCACTGCTTGACCCCCACTATAGAGGTTTCCTAACACTTTTATGAAGATGTTGGATGACCATTGGCCAAAGAATGTGAAGCTGCGACAGGCCGGGAACAGGCTTCGCAGGCTGTGGGACATGGAGGTGGTGTTAAGGTACAACGACATGTACTTGTGTCGTGGTTGGGAGTAGTTCGTCCGTGCCTACGACCTGCGGCATGGGTACTTCCTTGTCCTCAGGTACGATGGCAACGCCACGCTCGTGGTCAAGGTGTTCAACACGACTATGTGCCGCATGCGCTACCAGGACGACGACGATTCCAGTATGCGCTGCCTCTTCTTCCTCTTCATTTGGCTTTATGCCTTTGTCTCACACCGATTGTTAAAAAAACTTTGTTGCATTTGGTCAGGCAATGGGAGCAGCAGCAGCGACTCTGGCAACAACAAAAGCAACAGAAACTCTGGCTATAGCAAAAGCAGCAGTGAGGATTAGGAGGAATGGAGTGGGCAAGAAGAGGAGCAGAGTGGGGATGAAGAGGTGCAGCCTATTCTGTCTAACGATGACCTCGCGATGGTGGTGGCTAACGATGGGCAAGCGATGGTAGTGGCTAACGATGGGCAAGCGATGGTGGTGGCTGATGATGACCTAGAAATGGTGGTGGTGCCTGAAGATGGCCTCGCGATGGTGGTGGTGCCTGACAATGACCTCACGATGGTGGTGGCGCCGGCAATCCCACAGCTGGGCGATAGGACCATGCCAATTGTGGTAGAAGAGTACATCCCACTGCCTCGCCGCTCTAAGCGCATCAGGATGATGAAGGAGGAGGAGTGCAGATCTTTAGTTTAATCTTTTTAGTGTAAACCTTTTAAGTATGATAGTGTTGAACTTTCTTAATTATGTGTGTCCATCTCCATTACCTTCCAAACTCAGTTTGGTAATTGATGGAATTGACATTTTGTGCATGCTCATGGATGCTCATGAATTGAAATTATGTGTTTTTGTGCTTGCTCATGGATGCTCATTCATTGAATAGTTTCTAATAAAATTATATATCTATGAAATTCTGTGAAATTGAATGAATTTAAGAAAAAACTGAAAAACAAGGGCTATAAAGGCACTTTGCCCTCACCAGCAGAGAGCAAAGCTGCCACGTGGCAGCCACCTGTGCAACCCGGGGTGCACTCGGCTGCCCTATTTTGCATCTTTGTCGTCTGCTGGCAGACGACAAAGATGCAAAGTTGTTTGCCATCTGCCAGCTGACGACAAAGCATGCCATTAACCCCCTTAATAGACCAAAGGTGCCATGTGTGTCGTCCAGGCTCTTTGCCGTCTGCCCGCAGACGGCAAAGGCCTTTGCATCTTTACCGTCCTCCAGCAGATGGCAAAGAGGGCTTTGCCATAGCTTATTCAGCCGGACATGCTGCCGTCTGCTGGCAGACGGCAAAGGCCTTTGCCATCCGCCAGGCATGTCTTTGCCGTCACCATGGCGGACGGCAAAGTGCCCGATTCATGTAGTGTGCTACTAATGTGTTTAGCATGGAAGATATTCATAATTGATGGTCGTGAAGTAAACAAGAAGGGTGCATTTCTCAAAATATCAATTACCTCTATTTTAAAAACTTGAGCTCTGGCACCGCTGCAAATCACTGCTTCCCTCTATGAAGGGACTTTCTATTTACTTTTATGTTGTGTCATCACCTTCTAAAATAAGCACCAGAACATGGGAGCACTGTTGTCATGCTTATGCATTATGTGTAGCCAATGTTGGTTACATCATCACTGGATCTTTTCTACCATGAATTACATTGTTTAGTCGCTGCTTGAACTTTGGAGGTGCTCTGAATTTATGTTTTGTGTTCTCAGAAAGGGCTAGCGAGATACCACTATTGTCATATTATATCATTGTTGTTTTGACAACGTGTTGCTGTTTGAGATATATTATTATTGCTCGCAGGCTGATTATGTTATAGATATGAGTTAATATAATTTTTAAGAATTACTGTCGACATGGTTAGTTATAATCTTGGCTGAAAACCTCGGTGATGTTTAAGCTTATTTATGCAAACAAGAGTGAGGGAGTCCTGGATTAGGGGGTGTTCGGGTAGCCGGACTATACCTTCAGCCGGACTCCTGGACTATGAAGATACAAGATTGAAGACTTCGTCCCGTGTCCAGATGGGACTTTCCTTGGCGTGGAAGGCAAGCTTGGCGATGCGGATATTCAAGATCTCCTACCATTGTAACCGACTCTATGTAACCCTAACCCTATCCGGTGTCTATATAAACCGGAGGGTTGTAGTCCGTAGGCAATCAACTCCATATACAACAATCATACCATAGGCTAGCTTCTAGGGTTTAGCCTCCTTGATCTCATGGTAGATCTACTCTTGTACTACCCATATCATCAATATTAATCAAGCAGGACGTAGGGTTTTACCTCCATCAAGAGGGCCCGAACCCGGGTAAAACATCGTGTTCCCTGCCTCCTGTTACCATCCGGCCTAGACGCACAGTTCGGGACCCCCTACTCGAGATCCGCCGGTTTTAACACCGACATTGGTGCTTTCATTGAGAGTTCCTCTGTGTCGTCGCCTTTAGGCCCGATGGCTCCTTTGATCATCAACAACGATGCGGTCCAGGGTGAGACTTTTCTCCCCGGATAGATCTTCGTCTTCGGCGGCTTCGCTCTGCGGGCCAATTCGCTCAGCCACCTGGAGCAGATCGAAAGCTACGCCCCTGGCCATCAAGTCAGGTTTGGAAGCTTAAACTACACGGCTGACATCCGCGGAGACTTGATCTTCGACGGGCTTGAGCCACGGCCAAGCGCGCCGCACTATCTCGAGGGGCATGATCTAGCTCTATCCCCGGACAGTGTCCTGGAGGCCGCACACGCATCGGTTCTAACCCCTAACTCGGAGCCTATTGCGCCAATCGAGGATGAGCGGTTGGACGTCACCTCGGGGGCTGCAATCCCAAAAGCGATCGAGTCGAACGCTAGCCCCGCACTCTGCACGACCCGTGACTCCAAGGATCCGGACTCCTTCCCGGAATCCGAACCCCCCGCGCCCCTGCCAATCAAATCCGATTGGGAGCCAATAATGGAGTTCACCGCCGCAGACATCTTTCAGCATTCGGCTTTTGGCGACATCCTGAATTCTCTTAAGTTTCTCTCTTTATCAGGAGAGCCCTGGCCGGACTACGGTCAGTGAGGGTGGAATACGGATGATGAGGAAATTCAAAGCCCACCCACCACCCACTTTGTAGCCACTGTCGACGATCTAACCGGCATGCTTGACTTCAGCTCCGAAGACATCGACGGCATGGACGACGATGTAGGAGACGAACAGGAACCAGCACCTGTAGGGCGCTGGAAGGCCACCTCGTCATATGACATATATATGGTGGATACTCCAAAAGATGGAGATGGTGATGGAATAGTGGGGGATGACGCCCCCAAGAAACAACCAAAGCGCCAGTGTCAGCGGCGCCGCTCTAAATCCCGCCAAAGCAAAAACGGTGATTCCGGCACGGGAGATAATACTACCCCGGATAGCGCCGAAGAACACCCACCTCAGCAAGATTCGGCACAGGAAGATGGAGAAGCCAGCCCTCATGAGAGAGCGGCAGACCGAGAGGTCGAAGATGATAACTATACGCCTCCCTCTGAAGACGAGGCAAGCCTCGATGACGACGAATTCGTCATACCATCAGACCCCGCCGAACAAGAGCGTTTTAAACGCAGGCTTTTAGCCACGGCAAGCAGCCTCAAGAAAAAGCAGCAACAGCTTAGAGCTGCCCAAGATTTGCTAGCTGACAGATGGACTGAAGTCCTTGCGGCCGAAGAGTATGAACTCGAAGGCCCCTCCAAGAGTTACCCGAAGCGCAGGCCGCTACCCCGATCAGAGGAGGAAGCACCTACATCACCAGCGCATGACATGGCAGACCGGCCACCTCGCGGCCGCGACAGAGAGGCCTCTCGGCCCTCCACCCAAGCCATGCCCCGACGCCGCTCAACTAAGGCACGGGAAAATGCGCCCGACCTGCGAGACATACTGGAGGATAAGGCAAGACAAACAAGATCGATCTACGGATCGCGCAGGCGCCCTACGGCATGTGACAATGATCTTCACTCCGGATACAACAAATCCGGCCGGGCCGAACACAACAGACATAGCTCTTCCGAGCTGCGTCGTGATATAGCCCAGTACAGAGGCGCCGCACACCCGCTATGCTTCACGAATGAAGTAATGGATCATAAAATCCCAGAGGGTTTCAAACCCGTAAACATCGAATCATACGATGGCACAACAGATCCGGCGGTATGGATCGAGGATTATCTCCTTCACATCCACATGGCACGCGGCGATGATCTACACGCCATCAAATACCTCCCGCTCAAACTTAAAGGACCGGCCCGGCATTGGCTTAACAGCTTGCCAGCAGACTCAATCGGTTCTTGGGAGGACCTGGAAGCCGCATTCCTCGACAACTTCCAGGGCACTTACGTGCGACCACCGGATGCCGACGACTTAAGCCACATAATTCAGCAGCCAGAGGAATCGGCCAGACAATTCTGGACACGGTTCCTAACAAAGAAAAACCAGATAGTCGACTGTCCGGACGCAGAGGCCCTAGCAGCCTTCAAGCATAACATCCGCGACGAGTGGCTTGCCCGGCACCTGGGACAGGAAAAGCCGAAATCCATGGCAGCCCTCACGACACTCATGACCCGCTTTTGCGCGGGAGAAGACAGCTGGCTAGCTCGCAGTAACAACTTATCAAAGAACCCTGGTAATTCGGATACCAAGGACAAAAGTGGCAGGACACGTCGGAATAAGCAAAAACGCCGCGTTAGCAGCGACAGCAATGAAGACACGGCAGTCAATGCCGGATTCAAAGGCTATAAATCCGGTCAGCGGAAAAAGCCATTCAAAAAGAATACTCAGGGCCCGTCCAGTTTGGACCGAATACTCGATCGCTTGTGCCAGATACATGGCACCCCCGAAAGGCCAGCCAATCACACTAACAGGGATTGTTGGGTGTTCAAGCAGGCAGGCAAGTTAAGGGCCGAAAACAGAGACAAGGGGCTGCACAGCGACGACGAGGAGCCCAAGCCGCCGAACAACAATGGACAGAAGGGCTTTCCCCCACAAGTGCGGACGGTGAACATGATATACGCAACCCACATTCCCAAGCGGGAGCGGAAGCGTGCGCTACGGGACGTATACGCGATGGAGCCAGTCGCCCCAAAGTTCAACCCATGGTCCTCCTGCCCGATCACTTTTGATCGAAGGGACCATCCCACTAGCATCCGTCATGGCGGCTTCGCCGCATTGGTTCTCGACCCAATCATCGACGGATTTCATCTCACAAGAGTCCTCATGGACGGCGGCAGTAGCCTGAACCTGCTTTATCAGGATACAGTGCGGAAAATGGGCATAGATCCCTCAAGGATTAAGCCCACAAGAACGACCTTTAAAGGCGTTATACCAGGTGTAGAAGCCAACTGTACAGGCTCAGTAACACTTGACGTGGTCTTCGGATCCCCGGACAATTTCCGAAGCGAAGAGTTAATCTTCGATATAGTCCCGTTTCGCAGTGGCTATCACGCCCTGCTCGGACGAACCGCATTCGCAAAGTTCAATGCGGTGCCGCACTACGCATATCTCAAGCTCAAGATGCCAGGCCCTCGAGGAGTAATTACGGTCAACGGAAACACCGAACGCTCCCTCCGTACGGAGGAGCATACGGCGGCTCTCGCAGCGGAGGTACAAAGTAGCCTTCTCAGGCAATTCTCCAGTCCGGCCATTAAAAAGCCAGACACTGCCAAGCGCGCCCGGAGTAACCCACAGCAGGACCGCCTGGCACACTCTGAGCAAGCGTAGCAATGCGGCCCCAACCCCAGCTTTCGCGACATAGCGAAACCAGTACCTCGCGTACATAACTACGCCCTTGAAATACCATGGGCACAGGGGAAGGGGCACAATAACGGCACGCCCAAAATACGGCTTAAAACGTACTAGGGGCTGCCGGATTCTTTTTTTAATTTTTTCTTACTTTCAGGACTCCATACTTCGGACGACCTGTTCGGCAATTCGACTGCCGCACAAACGATGCAAGATCCAGGGAGGCAGACAAGCCATGCCGCATTATGGAACTCCCAGGTGGTCTCTGTTACGAGCGGTATACCTGTTTTAAATACAATTCCGCGGCCTGCCCCTGGTCAGGACATACTGAATAGTCCAATATCTTTTGCTTACCGCACTATTTGTATCGTTCGGCTTTGATAAATAGCCTCTCTATAAACAATGCTTAGCTTCTTGTCTATTTTTTGCATTATCTTCTTTTCACATTTATGTTTATTAAATGACATGATTGCACCCGTACACCATGGTACGGCAAACACGCCAGGGGCTTCAGTACCCCTCATAATGGTGTGAGAAGTCCGTACACTTTCACAAGTGCGGCACCCCGAACTTATAGCACTATATGCATCGGCTCCGAATCATGATTTGGGTCAATAGTTGGGTTTGCCCGGCTCCTATGTTTTGGTGCCTTACGTTCCGCTCTATCGGCTAAGGTAGCACTAGGAGAACCACTGCGATTGTGCCCCGGTTCAGCTGGGTTAAGCACCTCAGTGGAGAAAGCTAAAACTGACTGTCATGATGTGGCGAGAGACCGGTCGCTGTTCGAGAGGTTTTTCGAGTCCCTAAAGGCTTATGCCGCTTCGAGCGAGGAGCTGGCTTTGTCCGGCCAAGGCGTGGATAGCGCCCCGAACTCGGTCTTCCGAACTAGGGGCTTCGCCGAAATTTAAAATTATAGAGTTCTATGGCTAAGTGAGAGTGTTCAAGCATTATAGTCCGATTGCCTGGTTCGTTGTGCTGAGCGCCTCCCTCGAAGGACCCAACTATGGGAAAAAGAGCGCTCAGGTTTATCCCGAACACCCCAGCACTAGTGGCACGGGGGCAGAAGCCGACGACTGGCCATCTCTCAATTTTTGATAAACGGCCGCACAGAAAGTAATATTTTAAATTCAATAAGCATTGCTTAGCGCATATGAATAAGTTTTCAGCGCACGGGATAAACACGAGCGAGTTCATTCAAATATCACATCCTTGGTACATTCATCCGCCACAAGGCGGGCACCTGCAAGAACATCCTTGTAGTAGTTCTCGGGCTTGCGATGCTCCTTCCCCGGCGGCGGCCCATCCTTCACAAGCTTCTCACCGTCCAGCTTACCCTAGTGCACCTTTGCACGGGCAAGGACCCGACGGGCACCTTCGATGCAGACGGAGCGCTTGATGAACTCAAGCCTCGGACAGGCCTCCACCAGCCGCCACACCAGCCTGAAATAGCTCCCAGGCAGGGCCTCTCCGGGCCACAGCCGAACTATGAAGCCCTTCATGGCCTGCTCGGCCGCCTTGTGGAGCTCGACCAGCTATTTCAGCTGGTCGCTCAAGGGCACAGGGTGTCCGGCCTCAGAATACTGAGACCAGAACACCTTCTTCGTCGAGCTACCCTCTTCAGCTCGGTAGAATGCGGCGGCATCGGATACACTGCGGGGAAGATCTGCGAATGCCCCTGGAGAGCTCCGGATTCGGGTAAGTAACAGGTAGTTCACTTTTATATTTCTGCTTTGCATAAAGAATGCCTTACCCGCTGCTATCTTCCTCATCTCCTCCACCTCTTGGAGGGCCTTTTGGGCTTCGGCCTTGGCAGACTTGGCAGCCTCTAGGGCCGTTGCAAGCTCGGATGCTTGTGCCTTCGACTCCAGCTCCAAACTCTCATGTTTTTTCATGAGAGCCTGAAGCTCTTGCTGCACCTCGCCAACCTGAGGCCCAAGTCTGTCTCGCTCGGTGCGTTCCGCGGCCGTTTTCTTTTCGGCCTCAGACAGCGCCTGCTTAAGGGTCGCCACCTCAGTCGTGGCCCCTACAATAAGCAGTACAATCCTGTTACTCTTTTTGCAATCAAGCCTTTTATAGGCACTTTTTATGTAAGGTATTTCTTACCTTCTTCCTCCTCGAGCCGCCGCTTGGCAAGGCCGAGCTCTTGCTCGGTCCGCTCGAGGTCCTGCTTCAGGACACCCACCTCCGCAGTCACTGCGGTGGTGGATAGCAGTGAAGCCTGCATACGCATATTGACTCTTTTTTTAGACTTCTGCGAAATTTAATAGATCCTCTATTCAGCTTTTCTTTCCGAACGCCAAACAGAGCATCGGGGGCTACTGTCTATGCGGTAATATTTTTACATATTTTTACTTACCTCGAAGCCTATTAGAAGGCTAGCGCAAGCTTCAGTCAGTCTGCTCTTGGCGGACTGAACCTTCTGGATCACCGTACTCATAATAGTACGGTGCCCCTTGTCGATGGAGGCGTCATCGAGCACCTCCAGCAGATTGTCCAGCACCTCCGGTTGGACAGAGGCCGCCGGCTCAGAAGGCTTGCTCCTCTTGGAAGGAGTTCGCCTACCGCGGTCCAGAACTGATTCCGGCGCGGTGTCCGACACAAAGCCGGACTTAGAGCCCTGGGTAGCCTTATCCCCTTCACTCCTGGAGTCCGAGAGGTTGCCTTGCGGCTCCTCCAGGACCACCTCCTCCTGCCCCGGAGCTTGTCGCGACGCCACTTCAGCGTCGTCTGTAGTGCGGGGGGAGACAGCGGGCGGAACTGAGTTCACGTCTGATGAGTCTAGGGAGCCGCCCGACGATTCATCGAATTCGGCCCGAGGCGGACTGCATAATTACATTCGACATTAGGGAAAGCTGTGCAACAAAGGAACATCATGAGTTACTCTGATATCCGAACTTACGATTTCGCCGGACGCTTGGCCCTATTTGGCCACTCCTCTTTGCCCTCTTCAGCGTTGGGGGTGTAGTCCGGCGGAGGGGTCTTCCTTTTCCTAGACCCCTCGGCCTCCCCCGTTGGGGCGGCCTTCCTCTTCTCTCCTCCCTCCGCTGGGCGGGGGAGAGTTTTCTTCTTCCTCCTCCTTGTTTTCGCGAGAGGAGGGCGTCTCGGACTCGTCAGATGACGAGTCCGACACCACCACATTGCGGGCACTCTTTTGAGTCCCCGTGGTCATCTTCTTCTTGGCCTTCTTCTCCGGCACCACATAAGGCGCCGGAACCAGTAGCTTCACTAGTAGAGCTGGGGCTGGGTCTTCGGGCAGCGGAGCCGGACAGTTAATCGGTCCGGATATCGCCCGCCAAGCCTGTCAAAGGTAAGGGAGTTTAGATCCCGCATAGAGTCAAACTATGAAAAAAGCTTAACATCCTATAAAAGGTGTAGATGGCATACCTCGCTAGCGTGACGCTGCGAGCTGTATTTGCGGTCCTCGGAAGCGGATGCGGGAGCCTCGGCACCCTTGAATAGCATCTTCCAGGCATCTTCGTACGTCGTGTCGAAGAGCCTGCTGAGGGTTTGATGCTGCGCCGGGTCGAACTCCCATAGATTAAAATCCCGTTGTTGGCACGGGAGGATCCGGCGGACGAGCATAACCTGGATTACATTAACAAGCCGGACTGGCTTGTTCACCAGGGACTGGATGCATGTTTGCAATCCAGTCACCTCTTTTTCGTCACCCCACGACAGGCCCGTCTCTTTCCATGACATAAGCCGCATCGGGGGTCCGGATCGGAACTCGGGGGCTGCGGTCCATTTCGGATGGCGCGGCTCGGTGATATAAAACCACCCGGATTGCCATCCCTTTAGGGTCTCCACGAAAGAGCCCTTGAACCATAGGACATTGGCCATCTTGCCCGCCATGGCGCCTCCGCACTCCGCCTGGTTGCCACGCACCACCTTAGGCTTGACGTTGAAGGTCTTGAGCCAAAGGCCAAAATGGGGGCAGACCTGGAGAAAAGCCTCACACACGATGATAAACGCCGAGATATTGAGGATGAAGTTCGGAGCCAGATCGTGGAAATCCAGGCCGTAGTAGAACATGAGCCCCCGGACAAATGGGTGGAGTGGAAAACCCAGTCCGCGGAGGAAGTGGGGGAGAAATACTACCCTCTCATGGGGCCTTGGAGTGGGGAGAAGTTGCCCCTCTTCGGGAAGCCGGTGCGCGATGTCCTTGGACAGGTATCCGGCCTTCCTTAGCTTCTTGACTTTACCCTCCATGACGGAGGAGACCATCCACTTGCCTCCCGCTCCGGACATTGCTGGAGAAGGTTGAGGTGTGAAGTGCGGGCTTGGGCGCTGGAGCTCGGGTGCGCAGGAGATGGATAGGCAAAGGAGGAAGAAGGCGTAGGTAAAAAGGTGGATCCTTGTCCCCTTATATGGGCGGATGCGGTTGTGCGTCCCCACCTGCCTAGTAAAACTCGCTTGCCTCCCAAGCGCCGTGATAAGTGGCGCGGTTGGGTTACCCACGTCCATATTGATGAGAATCCTGTAAAAGGGGGGTACACGATCTCTGCTTTGACAAGACGTGCCAAGGAAACCGCCTCGCAAAACAACGCTGAGGTGGAAAAGTGAAAACGATTCGAGTGAAGGACTTGGCTGTAGTGTGATGACGCACTGCGGAATACGTCAGTAGATTTGATTTGTGTTAATATTATTCTCTCTATGGCAATATGTGGAAGCTTATTTTGCAGAGCCAGACACTACTCTTGGTGTTTACAATCTTCTGTGAAGGACTTGGAGGAGGAACCCGCCTTGCAATGCCGAAGACAATTTGCGCCGGACTCGTCGTCATTGAAGCCTGGTTCAGGGGCTACTGAGGGAGTCCTGGATTAGGGGGTGTTCGGGTAGCCGGACTATACCTTCAGCCGGACTCCTGGACTATGAAGATACAAGATTGAAGACTTCGTCCCATGTCCGGATGGGACTTTCCTTGGTGTGGAAGGCAAGCTTGGCGATGCGGATATTCAAGATCTCCTACCATTGTAACCGACTCTATGTAACCCTAACCCTATCTGGTGTCTATATAAACCGGAGGGTTGTAGTCCGTAGGCAATCAACTCCATATACAACAATCATACCATAGGCTAGCTTCTAGGGTTTAGCCTCCTTGATCTCGTGGTAGATCTACTCTTGTACTACCCATATCATCAATATTAATCAAGCAGGACGTAGGGTTTTACCTCCATCAAGAGGGCCCGAACCTGGGTAAAACATCGTGTTCCCTGCCTCCTGTTACCATCCGGCCTAGACGCACAGTTCGGGACCCCCTACCCGAGATCCGCCGGTTTTGACACCGACAAAGTCAAAAGAGTCGTAAACAGTTCTTCACTTTCAGTTTATCAACTGAATTGTTGAGGAACAAGCGGTTTAGCTTGGGAGTTGTAATCTCTGCATACTACTTTTCCAATGCTTTTCGCTCTGTTTTGGACTTTAATGGCAGATTGAATGAAACTAACCCGGACTGACATGTTTCAGGAATGCATGGTGTTGTTTTTGTGCAGAAATAACAAGTTTGAATGGAACAGACTTTGCAAGATTTTAATATAATAAAAGGAATTTTGGACAAGAACCACCAGAGGGGCACTGGGTGCACAACCACCAAGCGCGCTGCGCAGGCAATGGTTGTCCCACCTGGTCGCAGACCCTGAAACCGAGCTGATAAAATCTATTTTTCCAGAAAAAATCAGGGAGAAAGAATTATCATGTTCACGAACGGCCACATCGTCTCATGTTCTTCATCGGGAGGCCAGATCTGGAGTCCGTTTAGGGCTCCGAAGAGGGGGATCTTCGATCTTCATCATCACCAACCTTTCTCCATCGCCAATTCCATGATACTCCCCACCGTGAGTGAGTAATTCCTTCGTAGGCTCGCTAGTCGGTGAGGAGTTGGATGAGATTCATCATGTAATCTAGTTTGTTTTGTTAGGGCCTGATCCCTAGTATCCACTATGTTTTGAGATTGATGTTGCTATGACTTTGTCATGCTTAATGCTTGTCACTTTGGGCACGGGTGCCATGATTTCAGATCTGAACCATTTATGTTATCACCATTATATCCATGTTCTAGATCCGATCTTGCAAGTTATAGTCACCTACTACGTGTTATGATCCGACAACCCCGGAGTGGCAATAGTTGGGACCACTCCCGGTGATGAACGTAGTTTGAGGAGTTCATGTATTCATCGTGTGTTAATGCTTTGTTCCAGTTCTCTATTAAAAGGGGGCCTTAATACCCCTTAGTTTCCAATAGGACCCCGCTGCCACAGGAGGGTAGGACAAAAGATGCCATGTAAGTTATTTCCATAAGCATGTATGACTATTTACGGAATACATGGCTACATTATATTTATGAACTGGAGCTAGTGCCGCATCACCCTAGGTTATGACTGTCACATGATGAATATCATCCAACAAATTACTGATCCAATGCCTACGATTTTCCTATATATTGATCTTGCTAAGTTAGTACTGCTATTGTTATTGTTGCACTTGCTACAAAACTAGTGCTATCACTGTTACTGTTACTATTGATGTTACTACTACTATCAAAACTATCACACTACTTTGCTACTGATCACTTTGCTGCAGATAATTAATCTCCAGGTGTGGTTGAATTGACAACTCAGCTTCTAATACTTGCAAGTATTCTTTGGCTCCCCTTGTGTCGAATCTATAAATTTTGGTTGGATACTCTACCCTCGAAAACTGTTGCAATCCCATATACTTGTGGGTTAACAACAGGTCCTGCACCCGGTGTGCCGGCACCGACTCCTTGTATTATTTGGGCGGCAGTCAGTTGTCTCGAATCAACTTGTGTCCGGCTCCATACTTACCGAAGTCGGCTTTGAAACCTCTTGTCCCAAGAATCTGTCTCCAAAAACTGAGTGAATGCTTCCAATCCAGACATTTAGCCTCATGAAGATTTAGCCTGCATCAACCACACGTGTGTCTATGCATGAATCATCTGATCTGGCCACTGCTCGTGATACTTTGTGATCTCACTTGCACCCGTCATTCTAGGGGTCACTGGATCAAATAAAGCGTGAAGAGTGGTCATCATCTCGGTTAAAGATTGAGCCTTAGATCGACCAGAGTCGGATGGCGCTAGTGCAGCCGTTTGCGTCCCGCCAACTGATTGGTTGACTCCGACGTATGTGAAATCGGTCCACCCCGGGTTTGCAATCTGATGGATCCATGACCAAACATCTTTATGCATCATACTGAGGCTAGTTCTGACTCCCAGTGATGTAGACCACTGCATGACAAACCGTCTCGTAAGATTCCGGGTAGGTATCATCATCAAAGTAACCTCCCAACTTCTCATTGAAGAGCGGCAGAATTGACTCGGTGTCTCCATCCGAGGACTCATTATCAGAGTTGACGAGCCTATCGCCACCGAACACCAAATTGGTGACCGGGTCACTCTGCTGCGTGACTTTGCTGATGAAAACAATGAAAGCATGAGTCCGGCCAGGTCTTGCCTGGCCGGGTTTGGTATGGCGAGCAGATTCAATGAGATCGATGATGACGTCCGTCTCTGGGTCAGGCCCACCGATTATGCCGATGAAGGCATGGATCTTGCCAAGGGGGACCCAAAATCCAAACTCGATTGAGTCGGCCTTGGGGGCCCAGCCGGAATCATCAATGTAGAGCTTCCCACGCCGGCTCTTCATCATCCAGCCAATCGTGTATCCCTCAATCCCTGGAAGAGCTCCCTCCAAGAACTCAACACCACCATGTGTTGGCCCCACGGTGGGCGTCAACTGTCGTGGTTTTGTCCAGATGCATGTCCTCATGAAAGGACTAAGTCTCAAAGCCATCGTAACCAGGTGGTAGCTTGAACGGGGTTGATCGAAAATGAAGGACATGAGTTTACCCAAGTTCGGCCCCTCATGGTGGAGGTAAAAGCCTACCCCTTCTTGATTGCTATTGATCATGATCTCGATTACAAGGATTTGCTTTTTCTACCTAGCTTTCGAGCAATTGTAACTTGTCCTTTTCCGTCCCAGGAACTCCCCTTTATATAATAGGTTGAGTCCCTAGTTTTACAAGAGACTCCGTGTCATATTATCTAACCCGTCTCATACTCTAAATCGTGATTATCTTCCTCTCCAAGAAGGGAAAACCTTTCCCTTGGGCCTCCTTGTGAACCGGCTCATAGGACTCATACAAGAGCTGGCAGCCATGGGAGGGTTTCGTTCAGGCCCTTAGTCCTTCTAGATTAACTCCTTTCGAGGCCCAGAAGTAATGTGATTCGCAGAGCATGTTGAGGGATACCAGGCTCGGGGTCGGGTCTCGCCCGTTGACATGCTGCTCGCCGCAATGCTAGGCATTCAGCCTCGCCATCAGGGGTCGTTGCCCCATATTCCAAAATAGACCACCAACACTAACGAAGAAACAAAGTGCCCGAGAACCTAGCACCAAGACACAGACAATGTTAGAGTGGCACTATCGTCCGTCCGGACGAGACATCAACGATGCCGGTCCACACACGGAGAGCCCAACCATGGTCAGGGGTGCGGGTCCAAGAGGTCAGCTAGCATCATTGCTAAGGCAGCCCTAGAAGACAGGCCAATGGAGCGGTGGCCCTCCATGGGCCAAATTTGGTCCAGCCCTCGAGGCATACTACAAATTAACACTAGATCTAGGATGCCACCGATCGATGGCTGCCCTGCACACCACCACCACCGTTGTTGGCCTTGGCCTAGTGCAAGTTTCCCCTATCTACGCAATGAGCGGACCCTCATCTGCCTAAGGAACCGCCGTGGAATGCCAGAGCGCCACCACACTGAGATGCCAGCCACCGACCCCCATGCACCGTCACTCCCGCAAAAACCACCTGCTAGACATTTCTTGGCACAGTTTCCTAGTCCAAGATCTTATCATCTAGGTTGTTTGTACCAATATAATTACCTGTATCCCTAAACAATCAAGCAATATTTATTCGATCTATATAAGGTATCAGTTTCCTCGTCCTAGAGCTTTACGGGAGGCTCACCCACCCACATCGCACCTGCTACTTCGAGCGCGGCTCCTACATGCCAAAGCACCTCTCAGCCAGCTCCTGCGCCAGTGCCATCCATGCACGCTGTTGGGGAACGTAGTAATTTCAAAAAAATTCCTACGCACACGCAAGATCATGGTGATGCATAGCAACGAGAGGGGAGAGTGTTGTCTACGTACCCTCGTAGACCGACAGCGGAAGCATTATGACAACGTGGTTGATGTAGTCGTACGTCTTCACAGTCCGACCGATCAAGCACCAAAACTACATCACCTCCGAGTTTTAGCACACGTTCAGCTCGATGACAATCCCCGGACTCCGATCCAGCAAAGTGTCGGGGAAGAGTTCCGTCAGCACGACGGCGTGGTGACGATCTTGATGTTCTACTGTCGCAGGGCTTCGCCTAAGCACCGCTACAATATTATCGAGGAGTATGGTGGAAGGGGGCACCGCACACGGCTAAGAAAACGATCACGAGGATCAACTTCTGTGTCTAGAGGTGCCCCCCTGCCCCGTATATAAAGGAGCAAGGGGGGGTGCGGCCGTCCCTAGGAGGAGGCGCGCCGGAGGAGTCCTACTCCTACCGGGAGTATGACTCCCCCCTTTCCCTAGTTGGATTCGGACTTGGGGGGAAGGAGGAGAGGGAAGAAAGGAAAGGGGGGCGCCGCCCCCCCCCCCCTCCTTGTCCAATTCAGACTTGGGGGGAGGGGCACGCGGCAGCCCCTAGGCCTCCTCTACTCTTTCTCCACTAGGCCCATTAAGGCCCATTAGGTTACCGGGGGGTTCCGGTAACCTCCCGGTACTCCGGTAAAATGTCGATTTCACCCGGAACACTTCCGATGTCCAAACAAAGGCTTCCAATATATCAATCTTTATGTCTCGACCATTTCGAGACTCCTCGTCATGTTCGTGATCACATCCAGGACTCCGAACAAACTTCGGTACATCAAAATATATAAACTTATAATGAAAATGTCATCATAACGTTAAGCGTGCGGACCCTACGGGTTCGAGAACAATGTAGACATGACCAAGACACGTCTCCGGTCAATAACCAATAGCGGAACCTGGATGCTCATATTGGCTCCTACATATTCTACGAAGATCTTTATCGGTCAGACCGCATAACAACATACGTTGTTCCCTTTGTCATCGGTGTGTTACTTGCCCGAGATTCGATCGTCGGTATCTCAATACCTAGTTCAATCTCGTTACCGGCAAGTCTCTTTACTCGTTTCGTAATACATCATCTCGCAACTAACTCATTAGTTGCAATGCTTGCAAGGCTTATGTGATGTGCATTACCAAGAGGGCCCAGAGATACCTCTCCGACAATCGGAGTGACAAATCCTAATCTCGAAATACGCCAACCCAACATGTACCTTTGGAGACACCTGTAGAGCTCCTTTATAATCACCCAGTTACGTTGTGACGTTTGGTAGCACACAAAGTGTTCCTCCGGCAAACGGGAGTTGCATAATCTCATAGTCATAGGAACATGTATAAGTCATGAAGAAAGCAATAGCAACATACTAAACGATCGGGTGCTAAGCTAATGGAATGGGTCATGTCAATCACATCATTCTCCTAATGATGTGATCCCGTTAATCAAATGACAACACATGTCTATGGTTAGGAAACATAACCATCTTCGATTAACGAGCTAGTCAAGTAGAGGCACACTAGTGACGTTTAGTTTGTCTATGTATTCACACAAGTATTATGTTTCCGGATAATACAATTCTAGCATGAATAATAAACATTTATCATGATATAAGGAAATAAATAATAACTTTATTATTGCCTCTAGGGCATATTTCCTTCAGTCTCCCACTTGCACTAGAGTCAATAATCTAGATTACACAGTAATGATTCTAACACCCATGGAGCTTTGGTGCTGATCATGTTTTGCTCGTGGAAGAGGCTTAGTCAACGGGTCTGCTACATTCAGATCCGTATGTATCTTGCAAATCTCTATGTCTCCCACCTGGACTAGATCCCGGATGGAATTGAAGCGTCTCTTGATGTGCTTGGTTCTCTTGTGAAATCTGGATTCCTTTGCCAAGGCAATTGCACCAGTATTGTCACAAAAGATTTTCATTGGACCCGATGCACTAGGTATGACACCTAGATCGGATATGAACTCCTTCATCCAGACTCCTTCGTTTGCTGCTTCCGAAGCAGCTATGTACTCCGCTTCACATGTAGATCCCGCCACAACGCTTTGTTTAGAACTGCACCAACTGACAGCTCCACCGTTTAATGTAAACACGTATCCGGTTTGCGATTTAGAATCGTCCGGATCAGTGTCAAAGCTTGCATCAACGTAACCATTTACGATGAGCTCTTTGTCACCTCCATATATGAGAAACATATCCTTAGTCCTTTTCAGGTATTTCAGGATGTTCTTGACCGCTGTCCAGTGATCCACTCCTGGATTACTTTGGTACCTCCCTGCTAGACTTATAGCAAGACATACATCAGGTCTGGTACACAGCATTGCATACATGATAGAGCCTATGGCTGAAGCATAGGGAACATCTTTCATTTTCTCTCTATCTTCTGCAGTGGTCGGGCATTGAGTCTTACTCAATTTCACACCTTGTAACACAGGCAAGAATCCTTTCTTTGCTTGATCCATTTTGAACTTCTTCAAAACTTTGTCAAGGTATGTGCTTTGTGAAAGTCCAATTAAGCGTCTTGATCTATCTCTATAGATCTTAATGCCCAATATGTAAGCAGCTTCACCGAGGTCTTTCATTGAAAAACTCTTATTCAAGTATCCCTTTATGCTATCCAGAAATTCTATATCATTTCCGATTAGTAATATGTCATCTACATATAATATCAGAAATGCTACAGAGCTCCCACTCACTTTCTTGTAAATACAGGCTTCTCCAAAACTCCGTACAAAACCAAATGCTTTGATCACATTATCAAAGCGTTTATTCCAACTCCGAGAGGCTTGCACCAGTCCATAAATGGATCGCTCGAGCTTGCACACTTTGTTAGCTCCCTTTGTATCGACAAAACCTTCTGGTTGCATCATATACAACTCTTCTTCCAGAAATCCATTCAGGAATGCAGTTTTGACATCCATCTGCCAAATTTCATAATCATAAAATGCGGCAATTGCTAACATGATTCGGACAGACTTAAGCATCGCTACAGGTGAGAAGGTCTCATCGTAGTCAATCCCTTGAACTTGTCGAAAACCTTTTGCGATAAGTTGAGATTTGTAGACAGTAACATTACCGTCAGCGTCAGTCTTCTTCTTGAAGATCCATTTATTCTCAATTGCTTGCCGATCTTTGGGCAAGTCAACCAAAGTCCACACTTTGTTCTCATACATGGATCCCATCTCAGATTTCATGGCTTCAAGCCATTTTGCGGAATCTGGGCTCACCATCGCTTCTCCATAGTTCGTAGGTTCATCATGATCTAGTAGCATGACTTCCAGAACAGGATTACCGTACCACTCTGGTGCGGATCTTACTCTGGTTGATCTACGAGGTTCAGTAGTATCTTGTTCTGAAGTTTCATGATTATCATCATTAGCTTCCTCACTAATTGGTGTAGGTGTCACAGAAACCGGTTTCTGTGATGTACTACTTTCCAATAAGGGAGCAGGTACAGTTACCTCATCAAGTTCTACTTTCCTCCCACTCACTTCTTTCGAGAGAAACTCCTTCTCTAGAAAGTTTCCGAATTTAGCAACAAAAGTCTTGCCTTCGGATCTGTGATAGAAGGTGTATCCAATAGTTTCCTTTGGATATCCTATGAAGACACATTTCTCCGATTTGGGTTCGAGCTTATCAGGTTGAAGCTTTTTCACATAAGCATCGCAGCCCCAAACTTTCAGAAACGACAACTTTGGTTTCTTGCCAAACCACAGTTCATAAGGCGTCGTCTCAACGGATTTTGATGGTGCCCTATTTAACGTGAATGCGGCCGTCTCTAAAGCATAACCCCAAAACGATAGCGGTAAATCAGTAAGAGACATCATAGATCGCACCATATCTAGTAAAGTACGATTACGACGTTCGGACACACCATTACGCTGTGGTGTTCCGGGTGGCGTGAGTTGCGAAACTATTCCGCATTGTTTCAAATGTACACCAAACTCGTAACTCAAATATTCTCCTCCACGATCAGATCGTAGGAATTTTATTTTCTTGTTACGATGATTTTCAACTTCACTCTAAAATTCTTTGAACTTTTCAAATGTTTCAGACTTATGTTTCATTAAGTAGATATACCCATATCTGCTTAAGTCATCTGTGAAGGTGAGAAAATAACGATATCCGCCACGAGCCTCAACATTCATCGGACCACATACATCTGTATGTATGATTTCCAATAAATCTGTTGCTCTCTCCATAGTATCGGAGAACGGTGTTTTGGTCATCTTGCCCATAAGGCACGGTTCGCAAGTACAAAGTGATTCATAATCAAGTGGTTCCAAAAGTCCATCAGTATGGAGTTTCTTCATGCGCTTTACACCGATATGACCTAAACGGCAGTGCCACAAATAAGTTGCACTATCATTATCAACTCTGCATCTTTTGGTTTCAACATTATGAATATGTGTGTCACTACTACCGAGATTTAATAAGAATAGACCACTCTTCAAGGGTGCATGACCATAAAAGATATTACTCATATAAATAGAACAACCATTATTCTCTGATTTAAATGAATAACCGTCTCGCATCAAACAAGATCCAGATATAATGTTCATGCTCAACGCTGGCACCAAATAACAATTATCTAGGTCTAATACTAATCCCGAAGTTAGATGTAGAGGTAGCGTGCCGACCGCGATTACATCGACTTTGGAACCATTTCCCACGCGCATCGTCACCTCGTCCTTAGCCAATCTTTGCTTAATCCGTAGTCCCTTTGTTCGAGTTGCAAATGTTAGCAACAGAACCAGTATCAAATACCCAGGTGCTACTGCGAGCATTAGTAAGGTACACATCAATAACATGTATATCATATATACCTTTGTTCACCTTGCCATCCTTCTTATCCGCCAAATACTTGGGGCAGTTCCGCTTCCAGTGACCAGTCTGCTTGCAGTAGAAGCACTCGGTTTCAGGCTTAGGTCTAGATTTGGGTTTCTTCTCCTGAGCAGCAACTTGCTTGCTGTTCTTTTTGAAGTTCCCCTTCTTCTTCCCTTTACCCTTTTTCTTGAAACTAGTGGTCTTGTTGACCATCAACACTTGATGCTCCTTCTTGATTTCTACCTCCGCAGCTTTCAGCATTGCGAAGAGCTCGGGAATTGTCTTAACCATCCCTTGCATATTATAGTTCATCACGAAGCTCTTGTAGCTAGGTGGAAGTGATTGGAGAATTCTGTCAATGACGCAATCATCTGGAAGATTAACTCCCAATTGAATCATGTGATTATTATACCCAAACATTTTGAGTATATGCTCACTGACAGAACTGTTCTCCTCCATCTTGCACCTATAGAACTTATTGGAGACTTCATATCTCTCAATCCGGGCATTTGCTTGAAATATTAACTTCAACTCCTAGAACATCTCATATGCTCCATGACGTTCAAAACGTCGTTGAAGTCCCGATTCTAAGCCGTAAAGCATGGCACACTGAACTATTGAGTAGTCATCAGCTTTGCTCTGCCAGACGTTCATAACATCTGGTGTTGCTCCAGCAGCAGACCTGGCACCCAACGGTGCTTCCAAGACGTAATTCTTCTATGCAGCAATGAGGATAATCCTCAAGTTACGGACCCAGTCCGGGTAATTGCTACCATCATCTTTCAACTTTGCTTTCTCAAGGAACGCATTAAAATTCAACGGAACAACAGCACGGGCCATCTATCTACAATCAAACATAGACAAGCAAGATACTATCAGGTACTAAGTTCATGATAAATTTAAGTTCAATTAATCATATTACTAAAGAACTCCCACTTAGATAGACATCCCTCTAATCCTCTAAGTGATCACGTGATCCAAATCAACTAAACCATGTCCGAACATCATGTGAGATGGAGTAGTTTCATTGGTGAACATCACTATGTTGATCATATCTACTATATGATTCACGCTCGACCTTTCGGTCTCCGTGTTTCGAGGCCATATCTGTATATGCTTGGCTCGTCAGGTATAACCTGAGTATTCTGCGTGTGCAACTGTTTTGCACCTGTTGTATTTGAACGTAGTGCCTATCACACCCGATCATCACGTGGTGTCTCAGCACGAAGAACTTTCGCAACGGTGCATACTCAGGGAGAACACTTCTTGATAATTAGTGAGAGATCATCTTAAAATGCTATTGAGGGAGTCCTGGATTAGGGGGTGTCCGGATGGCCGGACTATACCTTCAGCCGGACTCCTGGACTATGAAGATACAAGATTGAAGACTTCGTCCCGTGTCCGGAAGGGACTTTCCTTAGCGTGGAAGGCAAGCTTGGCGATACGGATATGTAGATCTCCTACCATTGTAACCAACTTTGTGTAACCCTAACCCTCTCCGGTGTCTATATAAACCGGAGGGTTTTAGTCCGTAGGACAACATACAGAACAACAATCATATCATAGGCTAGTTTCTAGGGTTTAGCCTCTTCGATCTCGTGGTAGATCTACTCTTGTACTACCCATATCATCAATATTAATCAAGCAGGACGTAGGGTTTTACCTCCATCGAGAGGGCCCGAACCTGGGTAAAAATTTGTGTCCCTTGCCTCCTGTTACCATCCGGCCTAGACGCACAGTTTGGGACCCCCTATCCGAGATCCGCCGGTTTTGACACCGACATTGGTGCTTTCATTGAGAGTTCCTCTGTGTCGTCACCGCTAGGCTTGATGGCTCCTACGATCATCAATAGCGATGCAGTCCAGGGTGAGACCTTCCTCCCCGGACAGATCTTCGTCTTCGGCGGCTTTGCACTGCGGGCCAATTCACTTGGCCATCTGGAGTAGATCGAAAGCTATGCCCCTGGCCGTCAGGTCAGATTTGGAAGTTTAAACTACACGGCCAACACCCGCGGGGACTTGATCCTCGACGGATTCGAGCCACTGCCGAGCGCGCCGCACTGCCACGACGAGCGTGATCTAGCTCCGCCGCCGAACAGTGTCCTGGAGGCCGCACCCGCATCGGCTTCGACCCTTAATACGGAGCCAACTGCGTTGATCGAGGATGGGTGGTTGGACGCCGCCTCGGGGGCTGCGATCCCAACGGCGATCAAGCCGAACACCAGCCCCGCACTCCACGAGACTCGTGACTCCAAAGAGCCGGACTCCTCTCCGGACTCCAAACCCTCCGCGACCCTGCCGATCGAATCTGATTGGGCGCCGATCATGAAGTTTACTGCCGCGGACGTCTTTCAGCACTCGCCTTTCAGCGATATTCTGAAGACACTAAAGTCTCTCTCTTTATCAGAAGAGCCCTGGCCGGACTACGGTCAGCAAGGTCGGAATACAGACAATGAAGAAATTCAAAGCCCACCCACCACCCACTTTGTAGCCAATGTCGACGATTTAACTGACATGCTCGACTTCGACTCCGAAGACATCGACGGTATGGACGCCGATGAAAGAGACAATGAAGAACCAGCGCCTATTGGGCCCGGGAAAGCCACCTCGTCATATGACGTATACATGGTGGACGCACCAAAAGATGACAACGAGGAGCGGAAGGACGCACTGAAGGCTTGTTCCCTTGAGAAGCAGTCAAAGCGGCGACGCAAGCGCCACCCCAAATCCCGCCTCGACAGAAATAACAATCACACAGACCCAGTGCTGGAGCAGGGTGAACCGCTGCCGGACAACGGCAATCCGGATAATCAAACTGAACAAACAAATTCTATCAAGGATAATAGTCCGGATGACATAACGCCGGACAGGCACCCGGAGCAGCAGAATGCCCGTAAAAGGCTTGTTGCCACCGCGAGGAGTCTTAAAAAGCAGAAGCAAAGGCTCAAGGCTGCGCAAGACACACTCCAAATCAGATGGAGTAAAATACTCAGCACAGCAGCGAGGTACGGCGACAATCGCCCCTCCAAGAGCTACCCAAAGCGGAAGCTGCTACCTGAATTCGATGAGGAGGCCTCAGACCCCCCACAACCAAATATCAAAGCAGCCACCTGGCCGGATAGACGACCCCTCTACCAACACAGAGCGGCATACAACGCCACTCACAATACAACACGCGACCCATGCGAGGGCTCGCACCCAAAGGACGGCGCAACAAGATCCATCTATGGACCACGCAAGCGTGCCCCATCATACAATGCAACACAACAAACATCCGAACAACGCGGTACACCCAGCTACAGGGGTGCCGCACACCCCCTATGTTTCACCGATGAGGTGCTGGACCATGAATTTCCAGAGGGATTCAAACCCGTAAACATAGAGGCATACGACGGAACAACAGACCCTGGGGTCTGGATTGAGGACTACATCCTTCATATCCATATGGCTCGAGGAGATGATCTCCACGCCATCAAGTACTTACCCCTCAAACTCAAAGGGCCAGCTCGTCACTGGCTTAAAGGCCTCCCCGAAAGCTCCATTGGAAGTTGGGAAGAGCTCGAAGACGCCTTTCGGGCAAATTTTCAAGGGACTTATGTCCGACCTCCGGATGCGGACGATTTGAGTCATATAACTCAACAGCCCGGAGAGTCAGCCCGAAAGCTTTGGAACAGGTTTCTTACTAAAAAGAACCAGATTGTCGACTGTCCGGACGCTGAAGCCTTGGCAGCTTTTAAGCATAGCGTCCGTGACGAATGGCTCGCCAGACACCTTGGCCAAAATAAGCCGAGAACGATGGCCGCATTAACAAACCTCATGACCCGCTTTTGCGCGGGTGAGGATAGCTGGCTAGCCAGATGCAGCACCAGCGACCCCAGTACATCTGAAGTTAGAGATGGAAACGGGAAATCACGGCGCAACAGCAATAACAAACGCCGGAATAAAGAAGACAGCACGAAGGGCACGGCAGTAAACGTCGGATTCAAAAGCTCTCGGCCAGGTCAGCAAAAGCCGCCCTCTAAAGGCACCAGGGATGAATTGTCCAGCCTCAACAAAATTCTGGACCAAGTATGTCAGATCCATAGTACCCCTGGTAAACCGGCTAATCATACCCATAGAGAATGTTGGGTCTTCAAGCAGTCCGGCAAGCTCAACGCCGTACACAAGGGGGAGGATACACCAAGTGAAGACGAGGACGAGCCTCCCAAGCAAGACACTGGGGAACAAAAGAAATTTCCACCAGAAGTCAAAACAGTAAACGTGTTACACGTGATCAAGGGAAAAAACAACGCGGCACTCCCAGGAAAATATACCCAAGTGCCTGTCACCGCGAAGTCCTGCCACTGGTCGTCTCAACCGATCACTTTCGACCATCGCGATTACTCAGCAAGTATCCGACACGCAGGATGGGCTGCCCTGGTATTAGACCCAGTAATTGGCGGACATCACTTCACACGAGTCTTGATGGACGGTGGCAGCAGTCTAAACCTAATATATCAGGATACAATCCGCGGGATGGGGTTAGACCCAACAAAAATTCGCCATAGCAATACTACCTTTAAAGGAGTAACGCCAGGCCCAGGGGCTCGTTGTACGGGCTCCCTCCTACTACAAGTTATATTCGGCTCCCCGATAACTTCCGTCGCGAGCATTTAACCTTCCACATCGCTCCGTTCCAAAGTGGCTATCAAGCACTGCTCGGACGCGAAGCTTTCGCTCGCTTTAATGCAATACCACACTACGCCTCCCTCACACTCAAGATGCCCGGTCCACGTGGCATCATTTCAGTGAAAGGAAATATCAAGCGATCTCTGCGCGCCGAAGAGAGTGCGGCTGCCTTGGCAGCCGCACACTAAAGGCGCCCGGACCAGCGAAAGCATCCAATAGGTCGTCAAGACCTCAGACACAACTAATCAAGTCCGGCGCCGCTATTTATACCGAATAAATGGTCACACCCCTATTTGTCAATACAAGGGGCTCAACGCGCGCAGACAAGTGGCAATTTCTTCTCATCTTGAATTATACATGGTTTCTTTAAAAACTATCTTTTTGCACGACAACTTTTTCACCTAAATTCCTCTCTTTTACAGACGATCATCGTGCTACACCCGTCCAGGATACGGCACAACGGAGACACAGGCGCAGACGTGCAGCAGGGACCCGCTCCAAGGATTCTTTTTAGATTAAGACCCTGCGTAAACCTTTTTTACTGTCTCTTGTTGATACATATCCACCGTTGAGAAGGATGCTGACGTCTTGGCATGTGGCCACGCCAGAACAATGCACGTACCTGGACACAAGGGGCTTCTTACAAAGGCCATTATTTAGGCCCGGTTTATACCACAAAGACCGAATACCTTAGGGAGTGTTCGGCGTCGCGAGTTTGGCCCTATATGCATCAGCTCCGAATCATTGTCTTTGGTCAAATGTTGGGTTTGCCCGGCTCCTGTGTTTTGGTGCCTTACGTTCCGCTTTACCGGCTAAGGTAGCACCAGGAGAACTACTGCGATTGTGCCCTGGTTCATCCGGACGAGCACCTCAGTAGAGAAAGCCGAAAACTGACTGTCATGATATAGCGTGAGACTGGTCAACCACTCGATGACCTGTTGGAATGTTAGAATTCCTCCGCCTTAACGAAGGGCCGTTTTCCGGCCAGGCATGTACGCACCCCGGGATCGGGAGAGTGCGGAGCCACCAGGGGCTATCTAGTAGCCCCACTGTCAAACTCCTATGGCTAAGTGAAAGTGCTAAAGCATTATAGTCCGGTTGCCTCGCTCGCTCCGCTATCACCTCCTTAATAGGACCAAGACGTTGGGTTAAGTGTGAACGCGTGTTTTTTGCGAGCACCTCCGCATTATATGCGTGGGGGTTGAAGCCGACGGCTGCAATCTTTCAGGTTATACACATGTATACATAAACGGCCGCCCAGGAGGCATCATATTACTTTCAGGCAAAAGTATAAAAATAGCCTTATAAAAATTTATAAAAGCATTTCGCTTACAATGAGATTACATATCACTCAAACATAATATTTTTTGAGCACTGGGTCTCTATCAAACGAGCACCCTCAAGAACTTCTTCAAAGTAGTGCTCAGCAGCCATTCGACCTATGGCCGAATCCCGCGCTGCAACAGTGGTAGCATCCATCTCCGCCCAGTATGCTTTAACACGGGCAAAGGCCATCCGTGAGCCCTCTATGCACGCCGACCTCTTCATCGCATTAATGCGCGGCACCACGTCAAGGAACTGCTGCACCAAGCTGAAATAGCTGTTCGGTTTTGGCCTTTCCGGCCATAGCTGATCCACAACAGACCTCATGGCGAGTCCGGACAACCTATTCAGTTCGGCCCATTCGGCTAATTGGTCAGTCAATGAAAGCGGACGCTCGGGAGAATGGAATTGTGTCCAAAACAGCTGGTCCACTTCACGGTCCGTCTGACCCTGGAAGTACTTGGCCGCATCGGCAGCGCTCGCCGCCAAATCCATATACACATCCTCCGAACTCCACAGCCGATCCAGAGAGGCATACCGTGGATCTCCGAACTTCCTCCGCAACATAAAGGATTTCCCAGCTACAATATCCCCGGCTTCCCGCAGCTCCTCCTTCTTCGCCCTCATAGCAGAGCGGATGTCTTTTCTCGTCGCAGCAGCCTTCTCAAGGTCCGATGCCTTCGCTAGGTTTTCCTTTTCAAGAACCCGGCAACGGTCGGCGGCGGCTTTTAATTCTATGGCCATCTTGGCCATCTTATCTCGGCTCTCGCCATGCGCGGCCTTCTCGGTTTTCAACTCTTCGGCCGCCTTCAAAGCAGCCGCATTACTAAACCTCGCTTGTTCCTTGGCTCGGGCAAGTTCTGCCCGCAAGGCTTCAACAGTGGCAGCTCCATCTGCAGTCACAACATATTAAAGATACTGGCATCATGCTGCTCTTACTATGTGGCGTTTACCAGATAATGACACTTACCCTGTGCCTCGTCAAGCCTTTTGTTAACAAGCTCGATGTCGGCGTCTGCCGCATCCAACTGCCGTTTTAAATGGGCAAACTCGCTAGTCCGGCTAGCCACCGGAGCTTCCATCACCTGCACATAGAGGCAGTATGGTTATTACCTGGGAATATGATCCTCTGTTCGTCGTCGTTTCTGACGACAACCAGAGTCTCAGGGGCTACTATCTACACAGGGCACACCTAGCATGTGCAGGACTATCATACATTATTTTACGTACCTCAAAGCCTGTCAGTAGACTCATAAAAGCTTCATGCAATCCGCTTTCGGCGGACAAGATTCTCTCCATCACCGTATTCATCAGCACACGGTGTTCATCTGAGATGGCCGCTCGCCCCACCAACTCCCTCAGAACATCCGATCGCACACCAGACGGTGCCGGACTCTTTTTTCCGCTCTCTTCGGGAGCCGGACACTGGGAGCTTCGGGGGTCAATGGGATTATCTTCTGGCCTCACCGGACTCGGAGAGGCCCTCCGCGACGACACTTCGGGGTCGCCCGCTTCCGGAGCGGAGGAGTCCGGAGGGGGCGTTTCGCTCTCCATCATCTCTGGAAGAAGATCCCCCGAAGACGAGCTCATTTGAGAGGGGCTAAGGCCCGAACTGCAAAGATATATGCGGTGGTTATTTTCTCAGAAGAAAAAGATGGCATACCTGTACTACTAAAGTATTTCGGGTCACTTACGACTCGCTGGAGAATTGATCCCCCCGCGGACTTTGTGCGGCAAAAGCACCCCCCAAGGTAGGACCCTCTGTGGGAGACTTCTTCTCCCGTTTGGAAGCTTCGGCTTCCGAATCCCCGGGCGCAGTCCTTTTCCTCCTCCGGTCGTCTTCCTTCATGGAGACGCTCGCTCCCTCGGTTAGAATGGGCAGCGTTGGGGGCCCGCGTCCGCCCGTATTATCCTCCCCAGTATCTTCCTTCAAGGGCTCCGGGCAAGGTGCGACCTGGAGCATCTTTTCCAATACCGGATTGTCCAAACCCTCAGGGAGGGGGGCCGAACACCGAATCAACTTCGCCTTTGTTAGCCAGTCCTGGTCAAAAAGCGAACTCTCAGAAATAACTTCGTAACAAATGAGAGATAGTATGTTCGGCCGGAAGATTCCTTACCTGTTCGGCGGCGCGGTTACTGCTCAGGCCCACGTCCTCGGTGATTTCCGGACACTCTACCTGAGGTCCGAAGAATGACTTGTACATCTCCTCGTGCGTCAGGCCGAGGAAATTTTGAATGACACGCGGTCCCTCGGGATTGAACTCCCACAAGCGAAGGGGCCGGCGTTTGCAAGGCTGGACTTGACGAACCAGCATAACTTGTATTACCGCAACCAAACTAAAATCTCCATTGAAGAGATCTCGAATGCGGCTTTGCAGTATAGGCACGTCCTTGGCTGGACCCCAGCTCAGACCTCTGCTGATCCATGACATCAGTTGTGGTGGAGGGCCCGAGCGGAAAACAGGGGCGGCCGCCCACTTGGCACTTCTAGGAGCCGTGATGTAGAACCACTCCTGTTGCCACAATTCAGACACCTCTGGAATGGAACCTTTGGGCCATGGAGCTCCCGTCATCTTGCATATTGAGGCACCTCCACACGCTGCATGTTGCCCCTCGATCATCTTCGGCTTTACTTCAAAGGTCTTGAGCCACAGGCCAAAGTGAGGGGTAACCCGGAGGAAGGCCTCACACACGACAATAAATGTCGTGATATGAAGAAAGGAGTCCGGAGCTAGATCATGGAAATCTAGCCCGTAATAAAACATCAAACCCCTGACGAAAGGATCCAGAGCAAGGCCTAGACCTCGGAGGAAGTGGGAGACGAACACGACGTTCTCGTTGGGTTCGGGGGAGGGGACGGCCTGCCCTCGGGCAGGCAGCCGATGCACAACCTCGGCGGTCAGATATCTGGCCTCCCTCAACTTTTTGATGTCTTCTTCCGTGACGGAGGAAGGCACCCATCGGCCTTGAAGGCTAGATCCGGACATGATTGAAGGTTCGGAGCACCTGACCTGAACTTTGGGTGTTTGAGCTTGAGGTGGGGGAAGGATTCGATTGAGCACGGGAGGGAAAAAAGTAAAAGCCTTGTCCCTTTATAAAGAGGGTGAATATCAAGCGTCCTCTCCGTGGCCGTTTGGACTTGCCTATAGTCTAGGAGTCCTAGAAGCGGTTGGGTTACCCACGCCCGTATTGATGAGAATCCCGGAATAAGGGGACACGATCTCTGCTTTAACAAGACGTGCCAAGGAAACCGCCTCGCATGACGCGCTGAGGTGGGATAATAAAACGATTCGAATAAAGGCTTGGCCGTGGTGCGATGTCACACTACGGAATACGTCAGCAGATTAGATTTGTGTAAATATTATTCTCTCTATGGCAATATGTGGAAACTTATTTTGCAGAGCCGAACACTATCTTTGTGTTTAGAATCTTCTATGAAGTACTTGGAGGAGGAACCCGCCTTGCAATGCCGAAGACAATCTGCACGCCGGACTCGTCGTCATTGAAGCCTGGTTTAGGGGCTACTGAGGGAGTCCTGGATTAGGAGGTGTCCGGATGGCCGGACTATACCTTCAGCCGGACTCCTGGACTATGAAGATACAAGATTGAAGACTTCGTCCCGTGTCCGGAAGGGACTTTCCTTGGCGTGGAAGGCAAGCTTGGCGATACGGATATGTAGATGTCCTACCATTGTAACCGACTTTGTGTAACCCTAACCCTCTCCGGTGTCTATATAAACCAGAGGGTTTTAGTCCGTAGGATAACATACAGAACAACAATCATACCATAGGCTAGTTTCTAGGGTTTAGCCTCTCCGATCTTGTGGTAGATCTACTCTTGTACTACCCATATCATCAATATTAATCAAGCAGGACGTAGGGTTTTACCTCCATCGAGTGGGCCCGAACCTGGGTAAAACTTCGTGTCCCTTGCCTCCTGTTACCATCCGAACTAGACGCACAGTTTGGGACCCCCTACCCGAGATCCGCCGGTTTTGACACCGACAGCTACCGTCAATCAAAGCAAGATAAGATGCATAAAAGATAAACATCACATGCAATCAATATAAGTGATATGATATGGCCATCATCATCTTGTGCTTGCGATCTCTATCTTCGAAGCACCGTCATGATCACCATCGTCACCGGCGCGACACCTTGATCTCCATCGTAGCATCGTTGTCGTCTCGCCAATCTTATGCTTCCACGACTATCGCTTCCGCTTAGTGATAAAGTAAAGCATTACAGCGCAATTGCATTGCATACAATAAAGCGACAACCATATGGCTCCTGCCAGTTGCCGATAACTCGGTTACAAAACATGATCATCTCATACAATAAAATTTAGCATCATGTCTTGACCATATCACATCACAACATGCCCTGCAAAAACAAGTTAGACGTCCTCTACTTTGTTGTTGCAAGTTTTACATGGCTGCTACGGGCTTAAGCAAGAACCAATCTTACCTACGCATCAAAACCACAACGATAGTTTGTCAAGTTGGTGATGTTTTAACCTTCGCAAGGACCGGGCGTAGCCACACTCGGTTCAACTAAAGTTGGAGAAACTGACACCCGCCAGCCACCTGTGTGCAAAGCACGTCGGTAGCACCAATCTCGCGTAAGCGTACGCGTAATGTCGGTCCGGGCCACTTCATCCAACAATACCGCCGAACCAAAGTATGACATGCTGGTAAGCAGTATGACTTATATCGCCCACAACTCACTTGTGTTCTACTCATGCACAACATCAACACATAAAACCTAGGCTCTGATACCACTGTTGGGGAACATAGTAATTTCAAAAAAATTCCTACGCACATGCAAGATCATGGTGATGCATAGCAATGAGAGGGGAGAGTGTTGTCTACGTACCCTCGTAGACCGACAGCGGAAGCGTTATGACAACGCGGTTGATGTAGTCGTACGTCTTCACAGTCCGACCGATCAAGCACCGAAACTATGGCACCTCCGAGTTTTAGCACACGTTCAGCTCGATGACGATCCCTGGACACCGATCCAGCAAAGTGTCGGGGAAGAGTTTCGTCAGCACGACGGTGTGGTGACGATCTTGATGTTCTACTGTTGCAGGGCTTCGCCTAAGCACCGCTACAATATTATCGAGGAGTATGGTGGAAGGGGGCACCGCACACGGCTAAGAAAACGATCACGAGGATCAACTTTGTGTCTAGAGGTGCCCCCCTGCCCCCGTATATAAAGGAGCAAGGGGGGTGCGGCCGGCCCTAGGAGGAGGCGCGCCGGAGGAGTCCTACTCCTGGTAGGAGTAGGACTCCCCCCCCCCTTCCCTAGTTGGATTAGGACTTGGGGGGAAGAAGGAGAGGGAAGAAAGGAAAGGGGGGCGCCCCCCCTCCTTGTCCAATTCGGACTTGGGGGGAGGGGCGCGCGGCAGCCCCTAGGCCTCCTCTCCTCTTTCTCCACTAGGCCCATTAAGGCCCATTAGGTTACCGGGGGGTTCCGGTAACCTCCCGGTACTCCGGTAAAATGCCGATTTCACCCGGAACACTTCCGATGTCCAAACATAGGCTTCCAATATATCAATCTTTATGTCTCGACCATTTCGAGACTCCTCGTCATGTCCGTGATCACATCCGAGACTCCGAACAAACTTCGGTACATCAAAATATATAAACTCATAAAGAAAATGTCATCGTAACGTTAAGTGTGCAGACCCTACGGGTTCGAGAACAATGTAGACATGACCGAGACACGTCTCCGGTCAATAACCAATAGCGGAACCCGGATGCTCATATTGGCTCCTACATATTCTAGGAAGATCTTTATCGGTCAGACCGCATAACAACATACGTTGTTCCCTTTGTCATCGGTATGTTACTTGCCCGAGATTCAATCGTCAGTATCTCAATACCTTGTTCAATCTCGTTACCGGCAAGTCTCTTTACTCGTTTCGTAATACATCATCTCGCAACTAACTCATTAGTTGCAATGCTTGCAAGGCTTATGGGATGTGCATTACCGAGAGGGCCCAGAGATACCTCTCCGACAATCGGAGTGACAAATCCTAATCTCGAAATAAGCCAACCCAACATGTACCTTTGGAGACACCTGTAGAGCTCCTTTATAATCACCCAGTTATGTTGTGATGTTTGGTAGCACACAAAGTGTTCCTCCGGCAAACGGGAGTTGCATAATCTCATAGTCATAGGAACATGTATAAGTCATGAAGAAAGCAATAGCAACATACTAAACGATCGGGTGCTAAGCTAATGGAATGGGTCATGTCAATCACATCATTCTCCTAATGATGTGATCCTGTTAATCAAATGACAACACATGTCTATGGTTAGGAAACATAACCATCTTCGATTAACGAGCTAGTCAAGTAGAGGCACACTAGTGACGTTTAGTTTGTCTATGTATTCACACAAGTATTATGTTTCCGCATAATACAATTCTAGCATGAATAATAAACATTTATCATGATATAAGGAAATAAATAATAACTTTATTGTTGCCTCTAGGGCATATTTCCTTCAGCAGCCACATCCAGGCTGGCGCCCTAGTCCCAACTACCGTGGCAAAAACCCCATCTACGGGCCGCCCTCAACGCGCTCGGCGCCTCCTTAGACACCGCCGCCTTCAAACCCTGCGGCAGCTCCGAGTGCTCCACCTGCGGCTCCATCCTGGAGTCCTCCGCATGATCCATGGACCGGGCTTGTCCAGGCATGGCCTATGCCCTGGTCTGCCCCGTCCCCCCTTGGCACTCCACCCGCCTACACCGGTCCTTGGCAACCCGGCCTTCGTCCGCATACTAGTGCCCCTAGGTTGCTTACCCCTCGACAGTCGGCAAACGCATATAATGCAGTCCATCGTATGCTCCTTACGGTGCTCCCTCACCCTCTCCTGCTGACGAAAGTCTCTACTACATGCCCTCGTCGACTCTCCTGCCTTCATCGGCATATCTACTGGCGCTGCTGCCCACACCAACCTCACCTACACCACCGAGCTGGGATCAAGTTTCCTTTCTCCAAGCCATGAACAACTTTGCTGCCCAAGGAAACTCATGTATGGATTGGATTTTTGATTCTGGTGCCTCTAGTCATATGTCTGCATCAAGTAAATTCTTTTATTCTTGCACTCCTTCTCCGTTTCTTTGCATTACTCTTGGTGATGGTTCATCTATTTTGATATACTGTGTAGGCTAGGCTCAACTTCCCTCTCCCACTAAACCACTTCTTCTTCAAGATGTTCTTGTTGCACCCGCTCTTATTAAAAACCTAATTTCTATTCGCCAATTTACTTGTGACAATCTAGTTTCTGTTGAGTTTGACCCTTTTGGATTGTCTATCAAGGATTACCAGACCAAGGCCGAGATCGCCCACTTTAATAGCTCCGTTGAACTCTACTCTCTTCATGGTGTCCCTACCGCCGCTCCTCCTACATCCATGGTGGCCTCTGTCGACCTTTGGCATCGTCGTCTGGGTCATCCCAACCATGTTGTTTTAGCATCTATGCTTAGTGAATTTTCCATACCATGTAATCGTGATTCCCACAATTCTTTGTTTTGCGAGTCTTGTCAGTTAGGCAAACATGCGTATCTTCCCTTTAGCTCATCTAGCTATTCTAGTACTTATCCTTTTGAATCAATACATTGTGATTTATGGACATCACCCATTGTAGGTATTTCTGGTTTTAAATACTATCTTGTCATGCTAGACGATTTTACTCACTTTGTATGGACCTTTCCTCTCCGCAACAAATCCGATGTTTACCCTCTTTTTCTACATTTTTAGTGTTATGTTTCTATCCCCTTCTTCCTGCCTATTCGTTTCATTCAGTGTGACAATGGCCGTGAGTTTGACAACATTCAAAATTGTACCTTCTTTTTAAAACATGGCATCCTTCTTCGATTCTCTTGTCCCTACACTTCTCCTCAGAAGGTAAAGCCAAGCATTCTCTTCGCACATCAATGACATTGTTCGTGCACTTCTCTTTCAGTCCTCCATGCCATCAAAATTCCGGGCAGAAGCTCTCTGCACGACCACCTTTCTTCTCAATATTCACCCCTCCAGAACCAATCCAAATATCACTCCCTATTACTCTCTTTTCCTTTGCCATCCCAATTACTCCGAGGTTTGTGTTTTTGGATGTCTTTCCTTTCCAAATGCCTATGCCACCTCTGAAAACAAACTTCCTCCACAATCTATCCCATGTGTCCTTCTTTGTTTTTCCGACGAACACAAAGGTTACCGCTGCCTTAACTTACACACTGGACGGTGTAACACCCACAATGCGGCTATATCTCCCACGTGTCGGGGCACGACTTAGAGGCATAGCCACATGGTAAGTTTGTCGCAAGAGGGGTAATCTTCACACAATCCCATGTACTGAATAAGAAAGGGATAAAGAGTTGGCTTACAATCGCCACTTCACACAAATAACAAGTTAAACATACATCATCCATAATACAATCAAGGTCCGACTACAGAACCAAAATAAAAGAAGATAACCCCAAATGCTAGATCCCCGATCGTCCCAACTAGGCTCCACTACTGACCAACAGGAAAATGAAACAAAACGACGATCAAGATCTTCATCGAGCTCCCACTTGATCTGGGTTGTGTCACCTGTACTGGTATCATCGGCATCTGCAACTGTTTGGAAGTATCTGTGAGTCACGAGGACTCAGCAATCTCACACCCGCGAGATCAAGACTATTTAAGCTTATGGGTAGGAAAGGGTAGTGAGGTGGAGCTGCAGCAAGCACTAAGCATGTATGGTGGCTAACTTACACAAATAAGAGCGAGAAGAGAAGCAATGCAACGGTTGTGAAACTAGAAGTGATCAAGAAGTGATCCTGAAACTACTTACGTCCAAGCATAAAACAAGAACCGTGTTCACTTCCCGGACTCCGCCGAGAAGAGACCATCACGGCTACACACGCAGTTGATGCATTTTAATTAAGTTAAGTGTCAAGTTATCTACAACCGGACATTAACAAATTCCCATCTGCCGCATAACCGCGGGCATGGCTTTCGAAAGTTCAAACCCTGCAGAGGTGTCCCAACTTAGCCCATCACAAGCTCTCACGGTTAATGAAGGATATTCCTTCTCCCAGGAAGACCCAATCAGCCTCGGAATCCAGGTTACAAGACATTTTGACAATGGTGAAACAAGACCAGCAAGACCGCCCGATGTGCCGACAATCCCGATAGGAGCTGCACATATCTCGTTCTCAGGGCAACACCGAATGAGACATCCTACGAGTAAAACCAAACCTCAAGTTTCCTTGAGGTGGCCCCGCGGTCTACTCGGTTCGGACCAACACTTAGAGCAGCACTGGCCCGGGGGTGGTTAATTAAAGATGACCCTCGGGTTGGCCGACCCAAGGGAAGGGTAATAGGTTGTGACCCTCGGGTTGGCCGACCCAAGGGAAGGGTAATAGGTTGTTAGGCAAATGTAAAACCAAGGTTGGGCCTTGCTGGAGGAGTTTTATTCAAAGCGAACTGTCAAGGGGTTCCCATAACACCCAACCGCGTAAGAGACGCAAAATCAAGGAACATAACACCTGTATGACGGAAACTAGGGCGGCAAGAGTGGAACAAAACACCAGGCATAAGGCCGAGCCTTCCACCCTTTACCAAGTATATAGGTGCATTAAAGTAAAATAATAACTATTGTGATATCCCAACATATCCATGTTCCAACATGGAACAAACTTCAACTTCACCTGCAACTAGCAACGTTATAAGAGGGGCTGAGCAAAAGCGGCAACATAGCCAAACAACGGTTTGCTAGGAAAGGTGGGTTAGAGGCTTGACATGGCAATATGGGAGGCATGATATAACAAGTGGTAGGTAGCGCGAGATAGCGATAGAGCGAACAACTAGCAAGCAAAGATAGAAGTGATTTCGAGGGTATTGCCATCTTGCCTGAAATCCCGTAAGGAAGAAGAACAAGTCCATGAAGAAGACAAACGGATGAATTCGAACGAATCCTCACAACGCGACGTTATCGGAACTAACCCAAAGAAGCAACACCGGAAAGAAGCAAACAACATGGTAAACAACCATCACATAAACATGGCATGATGCACAACCAAGTATGATGCATGTCCGGTTTAAGAGGCATGGCATGGCAAAATGCACAAACAATCCTACAAATTAAGTGGAGCTCAATATGCAACTCCGTTGCATATTGATGAAACACCACGTGACTTATTTAGTTCTCTCTCGTTTAGGTACCCACCAATATTAAATGTTGATGAACATGGCAAGAGGTGAAGCATATGAAAACTACCTATCTAGGCAAGTTTAAATGAGGCCGGAACAACAAACAATAATTCCGGAAAATCCCCATGTACATATTATGAATTTGGTATTGTTCTGCCCTAAACACAATTTTAGAGTTGTTAAACATGCAAGACAAATGCACCATGTTAAACTAGGCATTTTTCTTTACATATAAAGTTTATTAAATTTGGAGCTATGGTTATTAAGTTATGAAATAAAGCATTTTAGCATGGCATAGGAGCAAATTTCACCAAACAACATTTTAAACATGCATGAAAGTTGGATATTATGAAACTAGACAAAACTTTAGTCATTTTACATATATAATGTTACAAATTATGCATGGTTTTTAAGTTATTATATGCATGAAGCTCATGGGGTTTTCTGCAAAACTGGAAACCCTAGATAAAAGGACAAATCGCAGATCAGGAAAAAAATATGTCCTGGGCCGAATCTGGTGGAACTAGCTGCTCACATAGGGCTCCAGGGACCTGGCAGATCTGGGCCTCGGCCCGGTCGATGGATGGATGAGGTGCGGCTGGGCCATGGCAAAGAAGCAGGTTGGGCCTGGCGCTTGCTTCGCTTGGTCAACGCGAGCGGACCTGCTCGTTGCTGCTCGAACGAAACAGAGGAGCGGCGCGGCGCTGGAACAGAGCTCCGACGACGGGCGAAGGGGCGGCAAGGCTAGGGACTTGGCGCGGAGCGGCGATGGAACTTGCGGTGGCGGACGTGTAGGGAAGGCCGGCGAGGAGTAGCTTCCGACGGAGCCACGAGGGACTTGGGAGTGAGACAGGCGAAGCGGAAGCAGCAGCGGCGGGGCTTGGAGCTTCAACGGGCAGGCGAGGTGGAGGCCGCCGTGAAAGGAGCAGAACGGCGCGGCGCTAGATGGATCAGGCGAGGAGCTCGATGAATGGTGGCCAGAGGCGGCAGCGATGGTGGAGGTCCGGGCGGGGGCGCCATGGACTCCACCTGCGAGAGAGAGAGAGAGAGAGACAAGCGAGGTGAGTGAGAGGAAGAAGAACCGGAGGAGGAAGGGAAGGGAGAGGTGGTGCGATGGGGCCGGCCTGAGGTCGAGGTCGCTGGCTGGCAGGCTCGCCGGGCGGCGCGGTGACAAGGGCCTCGTGCTCCCTGAACTCAGGCGAGGAAGCTCGGGCACGCTGGCTCCTCGACCATCGGTTGGTCTCGGGATGAAAACGAGGGGAGGTGCTGCGGCTTGCTGCTACGCGTGGGATTTGGTGGGGGTTCGATATGGTTCGGTGTGGTTTGTCTCGGTGGTTTTTGGATCGGGGAGAACACGAGGAAGATGGCGATTGGGTGGAGATGGATCCCGAGATGGGAGAAAGACAGTGGCGGGGGCGGAGAAGGATTTGATGGATGGGACAGACTGCCTAAAAAGTCTAGGGTTAGACTGTTATATATATGGCATGTGGGTTTGAGATTAGGGGCGATGTAGTTTCTCCGATCGAAATCTGAGGGTCGAGAAAAGAAAAAATAGGTAGGGAGTTCAAATAATAAAACAACGATATTTTAGAGATGTTTAGGGATGATCCGGATCCAACGGTGACGACTGTCCGGGTCGGGTTCGGGATAACTTTCGGACGCGCACTCGAGGGGTTCGATGCACCGTGCAAAGAGGGGTTTCGGGGCATGGTGGTTGGTAGCAGACTGTGTAGATGTTCTAGGGAGGAAAGAGAGGGAAAGCCTGGCACATGTTTCCGGATACCGGAAACGTCCCACGTATGACCGGCTATAATGCCGCTATATGTTTAACGGTTGGGCTATCAAATGAACTCCGAATGCGATGAAATTTGGCAGGCGGCCTACTGACAACATAACAACACTGCCAACTTTCAACCAATTCCGAGAACATTTTTCGGCCACTTATAAAATAATATTTTAGAGGTGCCGCGGGCGTGTGCAAGTGTGTCTGGGCTCAGAACGGACAACGGAGAGAACTGGGGAACCCGGACGGATGCAAGTTATGAAAACATGATGATGCAATGTGGATGATGACATGGCAAGATGCAGCATGCAAGCGAAAGACAAGGCAACAACAGCGAACAACTGGGAGACACCTGGCGCATCGGTCTCGGGGCGTTACAGAAGGGTACACGTGTCTCGCCATGTTACATTCGCCAAACATATTACCTCTACACTCCTGCCACAGCAGCCCAACCTGTCGCACCTATTGTCACGGCAGCACCACCCAACCCGCCATCAAACACCCCGACACCACGCAACCCGCAACCAAACAACTCACCACCACCCAACCCGCAACCACACATACCAACACCCAACCCACAACCACACATCCCAACACCACCCAACCCGCCACCACCCCACCCATCGTCTGCATCTTCTCCTACACCAGAAACCCATGTTTCCATCCTACCAGCTAAAGTTGTTCCTACTGTCACCCCTATCAATGATCATGGCATGCATACTTGCGCCAAATCAGGTTTTCGTCAACCCACAGATCGCCTCAACCTACATGCTACCACATCTCTCTCTTCCATTCCCAGAACTTACAAAACTACTCTTCTTGATCTAAATTGGGCTGCTGCCATGCAACAAGAATACTATGCTTTAATTGAAAACAATACTTGGCAGTTAGTTCCTCGCCCTTCCAATACAAATATCGTTTCTGGCAAATGGGTCTTTCGCCAAAAATTCCACTCTGACGGGAGCCTCTCCCGCTATAAAGCCCGTTGCGTTTATCGCGGTTACTCTCAATGACATGACATTGATTATGATGAAACATTCTCTCATGTTGTCAAGCTCAGCACCATTCATACCGACCTTAGCATCGTTGTTTCCTCCGCATGGCCCATCCATCAACTAGATGTAAAAAATGCTTTCCTTCATGGTTCTCTTCAAGAGACCATCTATTGTAAGCAACCTCTGGGTTTTGAAAATCCTTCCTATCCAAATCATGTATGTCTTCTCCAAAAATCTCTTTATGGTCTCAAACAAGCTCCACGAACCTGGTTTCAATGTTTCTCTTCTTTCATCCAAACGATAGGTTTCACTTCTTCACTTTATGACACTTCTCTCTTTGTGTACCACCACAATTTTGAAACTGCCTACCTCCTTCTTTATGTAGATGACAGCATTCTCTCCGCATCTTCTCAAACCTTTTTAGATCACATTATTACCCTTCTTCATTCTGAATTCTCTATGACTGATCATGGTACTCTTCATCACTTATTGGGCGTTACGGTTCTTCATGATTCTTCTAGCCTTTTTTATTTCCCCACGTCAGTATACTCTTGATCTTCTTAATCTTGCTGGTATGCTTGACTGCCGGTCCTCTCGCACCCATGTTGATACCAGTTTCAAATTATCAGCTGATGGTGAACCTTTCCATCATCCTACTCTGCACCGTAGTCTAACCGGGGCTCTCCAATATCTCACTATCACTCGTCCTGAAATTCCCTTTGCTGTTCAACAAGCATGTCTTCATATGCATGATCCATGGCTTCCGCATTTTAATCATGTCAAATGTGTTCTTACGTATTTAAAAGGTACTCTTGATCATGGTCTTCACATCAATAAGTCCACTCCTCATTCTCTCACCGCATACTCTGATGCAGACTGGGCTGGTTGTCCAGATACTCAACGATCCACAACCGGTTTTTGTGTTTTTCTCAGTAACAATTTGATTTCTTGGTCCTCGAAAAGACAGGTTACGGTCTCCCGCTCGTCCGCTGAAGCTGAGTACCGTGCTGTGGCACATGCTGTCACTGATACTATTTTGGTTTGTCAGTTGCTCTCTGAACTGCATCGACCGATTGAGCAGGCTACTATTGTATAATGTGATGATATTTTAGCTATTTACATGTATGGGAATCCTGTTCAGCATCGCCAAACCAAACACATTGAAATTGATATTCATTTTGTTCGAGAGAAGGTGGCTCTTGGACAAATTCGGGTGCTCCATGTTCCTACTACGGCTCAATTTGCTTACATCTTCACCAAATGACTTGCTACTAAGCCATCTCAAGACATACGTTCCAGTCTCAACGTCATCGAGCCCCCCGTTGATACTGCGGGGGGATGTTGGACTATTTCTTGGATCACAAGTTTCCTAGTCCAAGTCGGTTTGTAATACCAAGTCTAAGTTGGTTTGTACTAATATTATATATAGCCATGTACCCTGTACTAAACATAATACAAGCAATAGTTTTATTCATCTATCACCACCGACCCCCGCCACCTGCCTGCTAGAGAGCACCACGGCCCCACCATTGTAGTCCCCGCAGATCCAACTGGTGACGCCCGCAGGCCACAGCCATAGACGGGAACGAGAACATGAGAGAGGGATGGCATCGCAGGGAAATGCCCCACCGCAGGCATCCCCGGCCCCGCCCAGACTTCGCTGGTAGGACATCAGGCAGCGACGAGACAACAAGCACAAGAGTACTGGAGATCGTGACGGTGTGAATGGATCACCCCCTATCACTAGAGCAGGTTGACACGATGGGGGTGTTTTTGCAACAACAAAAAAAAGTTTGATGACTCACATATCCATCATCTGGACAGTCTCAACCAGATTAGGTTCTGCCTTTCTGCCAAACTTAGCTAAAATCAATATTTGTTCAACGTGTGCCTCCATGCTACCGAGTTCTTTCTTCTAAATCATGCACATCGTTAGTTAATCCAACAATTTTACCATCACCATAAATGAGTTTTTTTGGGCTCATCGCATGGCATGCCTAGAGCCGTCGGTTGATCCAGTGTGCAACATATTTGGGCTGGCTCTAGACAGCATCTTGCCGGATCAGATGGCCCCTTGGGCCTTGGCCATCACCTGTGTGCTGTAAGCACCATATATTTGTTTTCTCTTTTTTTTAGGTTGATGTGTATAATATTAATCATGTCATAATTATGTTTTTTCTAATAAATGGTCAAGATTTTCCATGGGCAACAATATTAATATCGTATATATACTCAATGCTCACATGATATTCGACAGGTAACAGTGATATGTCCATATGTTCATCATGTAATGCTACCAGCTATACGAATAAATGGCATCAATTTATTTCCTTCCTATGTAGTGATTTCGATGATCAGGAACGGATCAATCGAAATCGCATTTTTATAGTAAGCATTAATGTGTGATATTGAATACTTACCACCCACTCCCCTCTTCCAAGTACACATGCTCGACACTATATATAAACGCGCTCCCCGACTGTCACAACCACAGCAACAATACCACCACCACCACCACCACCACTCCCAAAGCTTCTTACCATGGCGACTCCTCTCTAGCCAACCATCGTAGTGATGGCTCTATTGTTGGCCCCGCTAGCCCTACTCTCCTCGGCTCACGAGGACCACCACCACGCGCCGACTCAAGCACCGAGCCCCACTCACCATCATGGCCAGTTTGCCCCAGCGCCAAGCCCTCATCACCATCACGCTCCAGCGTCGGCGCCTGCTCCCGCCCACGGGCGGCACAGCCATCATCACCATGCTCCGGCCCCATCACCAAGCCACCACCATCATCACAAAGCTCCGGCGCCATCGCCGAGCCACCACCATCATCACCATGCTCCGGCACCATCGCCGACCCACCACCATCATCACCATGCTCCGGTGCCGTCGCCGATCCACCGACATCATCACCATGCTCCGGCGTCGTCGCCGATCCACCACCATCATCACCACGCTCCGGCGCCGTCGCCGATCCATCACCATCACCACGCCCAGGCGCCGTCGTCGATCCATCACCATCACCACACCCCAGCACCATCGCCGGTCCACCACCATCGTCACCACGCTCCAGCGCCGTCCCCGGTGCACCTCGACGCCGACAAGGTGGACACTTAGAGTGATATCGTCTCCTATGTATATCTTCATCTTATTTTTCCCGGGGAAGTGTTTAATAAAAGGATCATTTGATGGAATATCAAATCTCACATTTCCTACAAAAATGTTAATGGCATCTTTAATAGTCCTTAAGAACAACCTACCTGGTAGGATTGGTGCAATGGGATGCTCAGGCATATCAATAACCAGATGATATCCCGTGCATTGCTGCAGGACAGAAATGCGGAGATATGTATTTATGGAATTAGAGACAAAACAATTATAGAATATTGAGCAACATGGAAATATAAAGAAAAACATTTTCCAGAAGCCTTTGATGTGGACACAAAATAATGAATCTCATACATAGGTCTTAGATACAAAGGATGTATAAGAAATGTGAGGTACAATTAGTCCAGACCCCTAGCATTCCTGGTGCAACATGCAGGGAAAATGTGTCGACAAATGCAAAATCAGGAATAGTTAGGGCAATTAACAATACTATTTCTCACTATTATCAGAAAAATTGTTGCACATATATGTATTGTGCAAGTAATGTATTTTGCTACCTCGGTTCATTTCATGAGCCACTTCATAAGTAAAGAATAGCATATATTCAATTTTGATGCTTCTATATCTATCATAATATCCGCAAATGCATATTAATCGATGGCTTAAAGTTTTAGTTATTTATAATGAACTATTGGGAAGAACACTAGTACAGTGACCCGTTGGATGGAGAAAACTACAAACTTTATACTAATAGGACAATTAACAATAATATAAACTATTAACAGAGCATGGAAGCACACATACGTACTGTACCAAAGTAATGTATTTTTGTCCCCTCGGTTCATTGCATGAGCCAGTTAGAAAGCAAAGAAAAATAGCATATATTAAATTTTGTTGGTTCTATATATTGGGAAGAGGAGTATTATATAATGATGACTTATTGGGAAGAACACTTGTACAGTACCCTGTTTGACGGAACAAACTGCAAACCTTTATAGTAATTACTCTCAGAGCCAACATAATTCCAAATTTGTAGGAAAAGGGGCTGCACCTCAATGGGTACAACGTATCATAAGCTGCAACAAGATGGTAAAGTGAAAGCTTAATTGGGGTGTAACAAAATTCAGACTACCACCAAAATCAATTATATCCAGGTGCAAGAAAAGAGGCATTATCAAGACATGTACTCCCTCCGTAAACTAATATAAGAATTTTTAGATCACTACTTTAGTAATTTAAACACTTTTATATTAGTTTACAGAGAGAGTATAACACAACGTACTTGCTTTTTTGGCAACCCCTTGATAGGAATGGTGTCATTAGACATCAATACTAGTGCTTAGAAGGAATGACAAATTCAGGAGACACATGTTAGCAATCAAGCACTTATGTAAAACAAATGATTTTTTTTCTTTCAAAATCACACTGTATAATCTAAAATGAGATATATTGCCTCTTGTCCAAGTGAACGGGCATCTCTATATCTGAAAAGGCATCAGAAATTCAGAGACATATATAGGTAATCTAACAATTGTGTGAGACAAATTGGAAACAATAAATCAAAAATCACATTATATAATCTAGAGTGATATATGTTACCTTGTGTCTAAGTGAACAGAGCATCTCCATGAAGTCTATGTGGGAGCACATGGAGCTGATAGCCTGGACCCGAGAGTGTTGCGGACTGCGAAATAGGGACTGGAAAGTGACAGGAAAGCCAAAATCATAATGACCGACCACACGGATTTAAAAAAAAAATAGAATTAAGAGCGGAGGTGCTCACCTGATAATCTGATGCGCTTAGCCCCAAAGGCCGAGTCCAGTCCCTTTGGAAGTCCTCTTTGTTGATTGAGACGGATTCCCTGCCTCTCATCACTGTGGATGGCGACCGCAGGAGTATAGCAACGTCGCGCGGAGACCTCAGCGGTTGTGCCTTCTTCGGCGATCTGGGATTATGGGTGTGCAGCACCGGAACGCCCGTCCTATCTTCCCACAATCAGAGAGGCATCGGAGGCGAGTCGAGGTAGACCGGCTGGCGTGAGGGAAGCTGTCCGAAGCAGAGCAACGATGTGCCTTCCTTGATGATGTGGGTGCTTGGCAACGGAACCGCGCCCCGACCCGTGCTCGGAGTAGCATTGGACAAGAGGCAGACAACCGACGGTACAGGAGGATGGTAGCACATACAGGTTCTGTAGACGCGAAGGTGGTGGGTGCGTAGTTTAGGCCTTGTTCGCCAGCTCTCCATCTCCGTATAATACGGGAGCGGACGGAGCGTCAATTTTCCAACTTCGGAAAAATGCACTGCACGCCGCTCCGCTCCGGCCGCTCCAAGAGCAGAGCCGTGGAGCGGAGGGCTGCCGAACACGACCTTATTCTCGCTTTTTCTTCGCGTAACGGAGGGTGAGGTAATGAGGGGCGATGAATCTTGCGGTTTCATGAGCATTTGTGTTTGGAAGATGCTCGGCAGCAGCGAAAGAGATTGCGGCGGCGATTGAGATCTCAATGGAGAAGATTTTTTTTTCACCGTCATCTCAATGGAGAAGATGGCAGTGATTCCTCTATCATAGGTAAATTTACAAACGGGCGCCTGCAGCGCCCCGCGGTGGGCCGGCCCATTACTGTGTATTTTGATACGAAAAAACGGGCGCTCTCACTGAGAATTGAATCGACTACCTCACTCGTGGAGCTTCGTTCGTACAACCACCGCGCCAAGAAGGTCTGCTAAGCTTCAACTCTTTCTCTCTTTCACTCCTTGCTTCTCTTTTTTTCCTTTTTTTCTTTTTTCTATTTTTCTTTTCTGTTTTTTCTTTCTTCTTCTTCATGGTTTATTCCCTCATCGACTTGTTTTGTTTTTTCTTTTCTTAAATGCGTGAACTTTTTTCAAATCGATGACGTTTTTTCTCAAATTTGTTGAGAGTTTGTTTTCAAAATCAATGAACTTTTGTCCCATTTTTAGTGAACTATTTTTACTAGCCTTAAATGTTTTTCCGCGCAATAATACAATTTTTACTGCATGCACATTCGTGAGCCGGCCCACCAGAAGCTGCTGTAGGCGCTCCGAGGCGTGAGCGACCTGCGTCCATTGACACCAATGATACAGCCCCACGAGCTACACAGCCCGCGTATTTGGCGCGGGCAGCCCACGTGCACACATTAGGTAGCTTTGTAGTACTCCTTTCGTCCGGGTTTATTAGGCCTAAAAACAATTTTTTTAGACCAAGACACATAATAATTTGCTCACATTAATTATTCAATTTCACTCTCAATGCACTCTCTCACATGCATACAGTCAATAAAAAAACACGCATGAAGTGTATTAATTTCGCAGCCATGGCACCAACAACAATGGCTTTAAATACAACCAATGAAATGGTTGCATGCATGCACCTTTCCAAAGTAAGGCCTTATAAAAAAGGACATGCTTGTGATGCTAAGAGGCCTAATAAACCCGGACGGAGGGAGTAGTTCGTAGTACTATACATCCCAAGCGCTGGAAGTTGATTTCCTCAAAAAAAAAGCGCTGGAAGTTGATACACGCAGCGAGAGTTTAGCGCACGAACAACAAGGGATTGCATTCAGGTTGATCATAGTGGGGAGTAACTTAGACTAGTGTCATGCATCATTAGTCTAAGTTACCACCTTCATAATGCAAAGTAACATATTAATAGTATTATAGATGACTTCATTTATTAGCTCATAGACTCATCTTGTCTTGAAAAGCGTTATGTTACAGTAACATACTCCCTCCAGTCTTTTTTACTCCGCACATTAGCTTTGACTGAAGTCAAAGTTTACTAAGTTTGACCAAATTTATATTAAAAAATATTAACATCTATAACATGTAATAAATATAGTATGAAAATATATTCCGAGATTGATCTAATAATAAATGTATTGTTATGTGAATGTTAATAATTTTTTGTATAAACTTGGTCAAAATTGAATGAGGTTGACTTCAGACAAACCTAATATGCAGAGTAAAAAGGACCGGAGGAAGTACTACCTCCGTCCGGGTTTATTAGGCCCAAAGATCAAATCAGCAGGACCAAGGCAGCTAGTAATTGTCTACGTTTTTCAAGGCATTAACTCCTCATGTTGCTGGTTAACGCCTCGTTTGGCATGTAAATTACTGCTGACTATGCATGCAACACGGAACCCACCAGCCCTCCACCAATGGTGCGCATGCATGCATGCTCACGCGCGTGCAGGCATAGCAATATTACAGCTCATCAATTAAATCGAGGGAGGAAGTTTACACGGTCGCCAATGGGGTCTAATAAAAGCGGAGAGGGTTTATTTGCTGATGGGTCTAATAAGCCCGGACGGAGAGAGTATTATGTTACCACCTCTTATTAATTACTTACCACATAAGCATAATTTTCTTAAAGTACGCTATGTTACTAGCTAAGTTACTTCCACTATAACTAGCCTTATAAGTGATCCAGTGGCTAATAATAATGTGGCTGCGTAAGAGGTCAAGAAAATCAGCTATTGGGGGCTCCTATTTAAATATAGAAGATGACAGGGCAATCATTAATTTGAATTAGTACACCATGCTTAATCCCTACTGCTTGTGTAAAGGTAAAATTGGCCATTAATTTCACTAGTAACAAATGGACTAAGATTGTGATCATAAACGGATATGGGGAATGCAGAAACACTAGCACCTAGGTCATATAAAGCATTGAACTTATCCAACCCAATCTAAGTTTTACTAGTTGGCTCAAATATATCCTCTTGTTTGGCTGGAAGCTTACCACATACTCCCTCCGTCCCAAAATAAGTGTCTCGATCTTAGTACAATTTCATACTAAAATTAGTACAAAGATGAGACACTTATTTTGAGAAGGAGGGAGTAGCTTTTTATTGCATCCAATTCACGCACCTTATGTGCAGCATGATCAACAAAGTGTTTATATGTGTTGTCATTTGATACCTCGGGTTGTAGATGCTTGAGAGTCAACATCTTCCTGAAGTTTGCAACAGAATGTGAAGGTTCTGCTATATGGTTCTATCGAGTTCCTCTAAAGATTCTTCGCTACTTCTCATCATCTTGACACTCTCAACCGGATTAGGTTTCAGCTTTCTAGCAAACTTGTGTTTGGCTCTCTGCATTTTTAGCGACGTGTTCTTCCATGCTACGAGTTCTTTCTTCTATAGCATGCACATCATTAGTGAGTCCGGCAATCTTATCGGCCATTTGATTGAGTAAGCCATCGTGGTTCTTTAATATTTCAGTAAAAACATCTACTCAGTTGCGCAGTTGTAAGTGTTTTAAGAGTTTCATCAAAAGTACTTCTACTATTGTTGTTCGTTCCATTAAAATTATTAGGTGCTCCATTATTAGTTGGATACGAGGGCTTTGGAGCATACAGTTGATTTTTTTCAATTAGGATTGTAGTTGTTGCGAACAATAAAGTTAACATTGTTAACATCGGCAATGGAATTCACATTTACCTCTTATGGTGTCGATTAATTCATTGATATTAGCGACGAGATCTTATTTTTTTTTTCTCTTCGGATAGAATTAACCTTTCTTGTGGTACACCACTCCACATGCCATTAGGCATGGTTCTCTTGCATATCATCTTTTCTTGGCCTCCATGATCGATCTTTCCATAATGATTTCTCCTGCAACTGTATCAAGCATGTTTTTACATGGGATTAAGAGCATTATAAAACATGAAGAATCAACCATTCCGGCATCCCGTGGTTGGGACAATTTCTTATAGCCTCCTTCATACTGTCCCATGCAAGCACTAGTGGCTCATGGTCTTCCTACTTAAAACATGTGGTCTGAGATCAAAATTGCATAATTTTTCCCGGCTTAGATAAAAACATGCTACAACATAAAGTCCATGAAGTTATAGTTCCTCTAGGAAAAGCTAGAAGCCATTCTTTTGCTTTTTCTCTCAAGGAGAAAGGAAATAGACACAACTTCAAAGTGTATGGTTTATAGTATTTGATACGTGTCATATCGCACAGTTTAGTAAAAGTGTGTAAAAGCATGTTGGCATCCACTGATGTAGAGCCTCCAAATTGGTTTTGTTGAACCATGCGGACTAAGTGGGGTTAAATTTAAAATTTTCTGGCAGCAACATTAGGTGGTACAATTGGTGCACATAAAGTTCTCATTTGGAGCAACAAAGTCTCCAAGTTTTTGTGCCATGATAATTTTTGGGGGTTTTCGGTAACAACACAACTAGAAAAACCAATGCAGATAAGAACAAACACAAAAACAAAAAATTGAAATAAGAACTTGAACAATAAAAAAAGATGGTTGATGCCTTTTGAGATAAATTTTGTATAGTAGAAGGTTCTTGTACCTTTTCCGAAAAGAGTGACCTTGGGTATCGAACCCACAAGAGCATGTGCATTACGACAAAGAGTCAAACAAGTGATTGTTATCAAATTAAATTCTAGTTTTTAAATTGGAGCTTTAACAACCTTTTTTGATGTAAACACTAATATGAAAATAGGCATGGGTATGAGGTCTTACTCTCACAACCTTATACTTGTGCTTGGGTTATCATCTTGATAATAAACGTAGTTCCGGAATACAAGATGTGCTTACAATGCGATGAAGTGGAGAATGTGTCCGAAGTACGTCATGACTGGTTCACAACCTACATCAAGAGTCGGTTGTCCAACCAATGGTCCTTACCATCGCATGGGGTTACATCGACTATTAGGAATTACTTCAGACAAAACATTGGGTATTTAATGACAACACCTCATTTATCCCCAAAGAAATTCTTTTTGCTACCGTACTAATCCTTTGTCTCACTATTGTTCAGAATAATGTTCTATGCATCATCATTTCTTACTTCCTCCTTCATCAATCTACGGTATCCTCGGTACTTGCAGGGCCTTAGAATGAGAAGAAGACAACCAGAAAACTTTGTTGCAATCAGACATATACAAATAACGTCAATTACGCAAACTCATTCCAATGATCCCATGCATAAATACATGGGGTTGCAAGGCCTTGCCTAAACCCATTGACCGACCAAATTACTCTCACATGGAGACCGAATTGCAAGATGAACTCAAGACGACATAAATATGAAGGCGAGAGGGAGGAACTACCCTACCTTGCTTTTATAAGCAAGCAGGCAAGGCCACTCCTTCCCCCTCTTGTGCTCTGCATTCAATGCGTCATTTTGCCTCTTCACTGTCTTGCGTGAATTGAGGCGACGTCATTTCGTTCCAAAGAACTCATGCAAATCAATTGCTATTACTGCACACAAATGAATCGACTGTGACGTTGCATGGAGAATGCTTTCCACGTGCACCACTGAGAAGAGCTGACAAGTGCCAGCACCTCAGTTCAGAGTGGACCAACCCTCAGCAACCGAGAAGTCTCTTTTCGGGTGCAGGATGCTACTTCTTGAGCTTGCATTAGTTTTTCCCTTGAAGAGAAAAGGGATATGCAGCAAAGTAGAGTAAATATTTCCCTTAGTTTGAGAACCAAGGTATCAATCCAGTAGGAGACAACGAACCAGTCACCGAATAGGCGAATACCTGCACAAACAATCAACAACATGCACCCAACGCGATAAAGGGGTTGTCAATCCCTTCACGTTACTTGCAAAAGTGAGATCTGATAGAGATAGATAAACAGTAAAGTAAATATTTTTGGTATTTATGGTTTATAGATCGGAAAGTAAAAGATTGCAAAAAGAGTAGATCGGAAACTTATATGATGGAAAATAGACCCGGGGCATAGGTTTCACTAGAGGCTTCTCTCAAGATAGAAAACATTACGGTGGGTGAACAAATTACTGCCGAGCAATTGATAGAAGATCGCAAAGTTATGAAAATATCTAAGGCGATGATCATGAATATAGGCATCACGTTTGTGTCAAGTAGACCGAAATGATTCTTCATCTACTACTATTACTCCACACAACGACCGACTCCTGCCTGCATCTAGAGTATTAAGTTCATAAAGAACAGAGTAACGCATTTAGTAAGATGACATGATGTAGAGGAATTAGCTCAAGCAATATGATGAAAACCCCATCTTTTTATTCTCGATGGCAACAATACAATAAGTGCCTTGCTGCCCCTACTGTCACTGGGAAATGACACCGCTAGATTGAACCCAAAGCTAAGCACTTCTCTCATTGCAAGACAAACCAATCTAGTTGGCCAAACCAAATCGATAGTTCTAAGATACTTACAAAGATATCAAATCATGCATATAAGAATTCAGAGAAGATTCAAATGATATTCATAGATAAGCTGATCATAAATCCACAATTCATCGGATCTCGGCAAACACACCGCAAAAAAGTATTACATCGAATAGATCTCCAAGAACATCGAGGAGAACATGGTAGTGAGAATCAAAGAGAAAGAAGAAGCCATCTAGCTACTAGCTATGGACCCGTAGGTCTGTGGTAAACTACCCACGCTTCATCCGAAGGGCAATGGTGTTGATGTACAAGCCCTCCATGATCGAATCCCCCTCCGTCAGGACGCCGGAAAAGGCCCCTAGATGGGATCTCATGGGTACAGAAGGTTGCGGTGGTGGAAAAGTGTTTTTGTGTCTCTCTTTGTTGGTTATGGGATGTATGAGAATATATAGGCGGAAGAAATAGATTGGTGGAGTCACGAGGGGCCCAGAAGGGTGGGGGCGCATCCTACCCCCTGGGCGCGCCCTCCATCCTTGTGGTCGCCTCGTGGCTTCTCTGACTTGCACTCCAAGTCATCTGGATGTCTTCTGGTCCAAAAAAAATCATCGCGAAAATTTTATTCCGTTTGGTATTCCTTTTCTGCGAAACTCTAAACCAAGGAAAAAACATAAACTGGCACAAGGCTCTAGTTTAATAGGTTAGTCCCAAAAATAATATAAAATAGCATATTAATGCATATAAAACATCCAAAATAGATAATATAATAGCATGGAACAATCAAAGTTTATAGATAAGTTGGAGCGTATCACAGGACCGGGGACTACTATCGGTCCCGTGAAGATTAGGGTCTCACAGACTCGTCAAGTGCGGGTCGTGGCAGTGTTTCTTGGCGGGGCAGTGTCGACGCTCATCCATGCACCTTCTAAGGTGGCATGTAGATCTTCGTCAAGATCCAGTATAGAAGAAACCTACCTCAAAAGAGGATGTGGTTTCAACCCTGCAGGCAAGCAGCTCGAGGATGGCCACACTCTTGTTGATTACAACATCCAGAAGCAGTCCATACCTTCACACCGCCTCCCGGCAATGTGTTGGTATGCAGATTTAGTTAAGACTTCACTTTAAGATGAAGATCTTTGTGAGACACTCACCGATTAGACCATCACACTTGAGGAAGGGTCCCCTCACATCATTGCCAACGTCAAAGGCCGAGATTACCCTAGAATAAGGTTCCCACCTGGTAACGGTTCCCTCAGCACTAACACCCTGCCAACGGTTTTCGCTTGTTGACGCCCAATGTGTTAGTTGACTAGCACAGGGCTATGGCGACACGACTAAATATAGGCAAGCGACGACCTACATCAGTGAAGGAAATATGCCCTAGAGGCAATAATAAAGTTATTATTTATTTCCTCATATCATGATAAATGTTTATTATTCATGCTAGAATTGTATTAACCGGAAACATAATACATGTGTGAATACATAGACAAACAAAGTGTCACTAGTATGCCTCTACTTGACTAGCTCGTTGATCAAAGATGGTTGAGTTTCCTAGCCGTAGACATGAGTTGTCATTTGATCAACGGGGTCGCATCATTAGGAGAATGATGTGATTGACTTGACCCATTCTGTTAGCTTGGCACTTGATTGTTTAGTTTACTGCTATTGCTTTCTTCATGACTCATACATGTTCCTATGACTATGAGATTATGCAACTCCCGAATACCGGAGGAACACTTTGTGTGCTACCAAACGTTACAACGTAACTGAGTGATTATAAAGGTGCTCTACAGGTGTCTCCGATGGTGTTCGTGGAGTTGACATAGATCAAGAATAGGATTTGTCACTCCGATTGTCGGAGAGGTATCTCTGGGCCCTCTCGGTAATGCACATCACTATAAGCCTTGCAAGCAATGTGACTAATGAGTTAGTTGCAGGATGATGCATTACGGAATGAGTAAAGAGACTTGTCGGTAACGAGATTGAGCTAGGTATTGAGATACCGACGATCGAATCTCGGGCAAGTAACATACCAATAACAAAGGGAACAACGTATGTTGTTATGCGGTTTGACCGATAAAGATCTTCATAGAATATGTAGGAACCAATATGAGCATCCATGTTCCGCTATTGGTTGTTGACCGGAGACATGTCTGGGTCATGTCTACATAGTTCTCGAACCCGTAGGGTCCGCACGCTTAAAGTTCTGTGACGATCGGTATTATGAGTTTATATGTTTTGATGTACCGAAGGTAGTTCGGAGTCCCGGATATGATCACGGACATGACGAGGAGTCTCAAAATTGTCGAGACATAAAGATTGATATATTGGAAGCCTACATTTGGACATCGGAAGAGTTCACGATGAAATCGGGATTTTACCGGAGTGCCGGAGGGGTTACCGGAACTGTAACACCCTCGATGCGACTATATCTCCCACGTGTTGAGGCACCACTTAGAGACATAATCGCATTGAAGGCATATGTCGCGAGTTAGGCAATCTTCACAACATCCCATGTAACATAGATAATAAAAGGGGAGATAATATAGTTGGCTTACACTCGCCACATCAATCAAGTACATAAATAACATTACATCATCCAAACACTCATGGCCCGACTACGGCGCCAAAATAAAAGATAACCCAACATGCGACACGGTCCCGATCACCCCCAACAGGGCACCACTACTGATCATCAGGAAAAGAAACATAGTATCGCTGAGAGTCCTTGTCGAACTCCCACTTGAGCTCGAGCGCGTCACCTGGAGCGGAATCATCAGGCCCTGCATCTGGTGTAATAGTAATCTGTGAGCCACAGGGACTCAGCAATCTCGCACCCTCGCGATCAAGACTATTTAAGCTTATAGCTGCACCAAGCGACTAGCAAAATATGGTGGCTATCCTGTTCGCAAAAGAGAGCGAGAAGAGGAGGCAAAGCGCGAGCGAGAACTAGAGAGCAACCTGCGGCAAACATTACTCCAACACCGTGTCCACTTCCCGGACTCCGCCGAGAAGAGGCCATCACGGTAACTCACCCGGTTGATTCATTTTAGTTAAGTTAAGGTTCAAGTTATCTACAACCGGACATTAACAAATTCCCATCTGCCCATAACCGCGGGCACGGCTTTCGAAAGTTCAAATCCCTGCAGGGAGTCCCAACTTAGCCCATGACAAGCTCTCACGGTCAACGAAGGAATAGACCTCCTCCCGAGACATTCCGATCAGACTCGGTACCTCGGTTCTTCAAGACACTTCGACAGGTTAAAACAAGACCAACAACACCGCCCGAATGTGCCGACAAATCCCGATAGGAGCTGCACATATCTCGTTCTCAGGGCACACTCAGATTTTCCAAACTTCCGGTAGGCCAGCCCAGAGTTGCCCGTGGTGGCCACCGGCGGCTGACGAGGTGGACCAACACTCAGAGGAGCACCGGCCCGGGGGGGTTTAAATAAGATGACCCTCGGGCTCCGGAAACCCAAGGGAAAAAGAGGCTAGGTGGCAAATGGTAAAACCAAGGTTGGGCATTGCTGGAAAATCTTTAAACAAGGCGAACTATCAAGGGGTTCCCATTATAACCCAACCGCGTAAGGAACGCAAAATCCGGGAACATAACACCGATATGACGGAAACTAGGGCGGCAAGAGTGGAACAAAACACTAGGAGAGAGGCCGAGCCTTCCACCCTTTACCAAGTATATAGATGCATTAAGATAACAAGATAATATAATGATATCCCAACAAGTAAAATAAATGTTCCAACAAGGAACAGCCTCCAATCTTCACCTGCAACTAGCAACGCTATAAGAGGGGCTGAGCAAAGCGGTAACATAGCCAATCAACGGTTTGCTAGGACATGGTGGGTTAGAGGTTTGACATGGCAATTTGGGAGGCTTGAAAGCAAGTGGTAGGCATCGTAGCATTGGCATAGCAAAAGAGCGAGCAATCTAGCATAACAAAGATAGTAGTGATTTTGAGGGTATGATCATCTTGCCTGCAAAGTTGTCAGAGTTGACTGGATCCTCGAAAGCAAACTCAACGGTCTCCTCATTAGAGAACTCGTCTCCTGGCTCTACCCAAATAAGACAAACAAGCAACAAGGACACAATCAACCACGTGCACAACTCAAACAATATGATGCAAAGATGGTATGCTATGCGGGATGCGATGCGGGATGCATGTGCAAGATTTGACAAAGGATTCATGAACCTGGCCTCAACTTAGAAATCCAAGTATGCCACTGGAAAGATGAGATGAAATCGCTTGAAAACGATATAAAGAACGTCGGAATCGGAGTTACGGTTTGGAAACGGCAAGCAATTCAAATATGACATCGGTCTGCGATTTACAGCAAGTAGCCATCCAAATGCAAAGAGATGAACATGCTACAGCACCCAAACATGGCATCAAAATACATGGCAGGGATGCATTCAAGATGCTTAACAAAAGTCTAGCACTGAGTTACGGCCAAATCATCCATTAACAGGTTCAAACAAGCATGGCAAGAATGCATATGGCAAACAGATCTCAGACTTAGTGAAATTAACACTTGTGTGGAATTTCAGATCAGGTAGCACTCTTCGGAGCAACAAAACTACATGCTACAGGACCTGAACATGGCAAATTAAAGCATGGCATGGAGCTACTCAAAGAGCTTAACAAAAGTCCCTCAGTGACCTTGAGCCAAAAGGGATCAGAAAATACAATTGCAAGCATGTGAACATGGCAAAAACATAATCGGTTCTCAGACTTAGTGAAAACTGGAGCATGCTAAAAATAGATATCAAGTAGGCATGTTTACGAGCTCGATGCACTCGCTACGGAGCAAGTCATGACAAGATAAGCATACACCCATCAAGAATACACAAAATGCAAGCTAGACATGGCAAGAACAATAGCATAGCATGCACGGATCAACTACAACATCATCGGCAAAATCGCTAACAAGTAGACAATCTGCCCAGATTCACGAAGTAGCAAAAGTAGAGCTCGATTGACTCAAGCTAGTGTGCTCCATAATTGCAAACAAAGACATTGATGGATAGAGCACTACAAGATTAACAAAACATCCTTACTGATCATCCTCAAAAGAGGCATGAATCACTAGGAAACAACAGGAACATATGGCCATATGAGATAAACAGATCAAGGACTTAGTGGAAATGCCAAGTCCCTGAAATCAGCATTACCAAGTGCCTCACTTTGCAAGCTTGTGCTAGTCACCACACACATCACAAAAATACATGGGTTGCACCTCTGGAAAGATGGCAAAACCCTTAACAAAACATATGTAGAGCTCATGGGCATATCATGCACACAATAATCATGGCAAAAAATGACAAATATCTAAATGGAGCAGCAGATCTGACAATTATCTCAAGTAGCCCTATTCTAACAGCATTTCGGGCATCAAGATGAACTCAAATGAAAATGATGCAGTGGAATGAAATGATGTACTCTCTGAGATGAACATTCTGATATGCTATATGCCCAAAACGGAGCTACGGATGCAAAGTTATAGCATGATGAAGATGGGCACATGAACTAGGGTTTCGGGCAAAAAGTCAACCGGACGAGATCCAGATCTGCACGCTTCCTGAGGTTGCCGGAGTTGCTCGCCGGAGAGCAAGCTAAGGTGGCCGGCCGGAACTTGGCGCGGAGGAGGGGGCTCGCCGGCCGGACCCGAGGGAGAGGAGGAGGCGACGGACGGCGGCGGTCTCCGCGCCGGGGCTTGAGGGTGCGGCAGCCGGATGCAGCGCCGCCGGCGATGGCGCACGGGGTGGCTGGACCGGGTTGAGGCGGCGGAGGAGCGGCGGGCGCCGGACCGCGGGAAGAAGGCGGCGGGGTCGGCGAGAGGAGGCGCGGTGGCGATGGGCGCGGTGCGGGCCGCGGGGGCCGGCCTCGGGCCCCGGCGGGCCTGGCGCGGCGATGTGGGGCGCGGAGGCGGCGGCGAATGACAGCGCGCCATGTGGCGGCGGCGGGGCTGGGCGGACATGTCCGGCGCCGTCCGGACGTGTCCGGCGGCGGCGGATCTGGGATTTTTAGGGTTTCGGGGGAGGAGACCCGGGATTTGGAATGGGGGGTCTTTAAACAGGCATAGAGGGAGCTAGAAGAGTCCAAATGAGGTGCGGTTTTCGGCCACGCGATCGTGATCGAACGCTCTAGATGATGGAGAAGGTTTAGGTGGGTTTTTGGGACAAATTGGAGGGGTGTTGGGCTGCAACACACACGAGGCCTTTTCGGTCCCTCGGTTAACCGTTGGAGTATCAAACGAAGTCCAAATGGCACGAAACTTGACAGGCGGTCTATAGGTAGTAAACCAAGGCCGCTTGGCAAGTCTCAGTCCAATCCGGAAATGTTTAATCCCCACACACGAAAGAAAGGTAGAAATGGCCACCGGAGGAGAACGAAGCGCCGAAATGCAAAACGGACAACGGGGAAAATGCTCGAATGCATGAGATGAACACGTATGCAAATGCAATGCACATGATGACATGATATTAGATGCATGACAACGGCAACAACACACAGAGACAAAGACCCGAACCCGAGAAAATAAAATAACTTAACGCCGGAAACGGCAAGAGTTGGAGTACATATTGGGAAAGTCATATCCGGGGTGTTACAACACTCCACCACTATGAAAGGATCTCGTCCCGAGATCTAGGACTGAAAGAACGCCGGGTATTCAGAACGGAGGTGATCCTCGTGTTCCCAGGTAGCTTCACGGTCGGAATGGTGTGACCACTTGACTTTGAGGAATTTGATTGACTTGTTGCGAGTCTTGCGTTCAGTCTCTTCAAGAATAGCAACTGGGTGCTCACGATAGGAGAGATCTTCTTGGAGCTCAATGTCCTCGAAGTTGACGGTGCGGTCAGGAGTCTTGAAGCACTTTCGAAGCTGAGAGGCATGGAACACATCATGAACATTTGCAAAGTTTGAAGGAAGCTCGAGTTGATAGGCGAGATCGCCTCTCTTGCTGACAATCTTGAAAGGTCCCACGTATCTAGGGGCAAGCTTCCCTTTGATACCGAAGCGACGAGTACCTTTCATAGGAGAGACGCGGAGGTAAACATGATCTCCGATCTCGAAAGCCAAATCACGGTGCTTACTATAGTAGTAGCTCTTCTGGCGGGATTGGGCTGCTTTGAGGTTATCTCGAATGACTTTGCACATTTCCTCCGCCTCTGTGATTAAGTCATTTCCCAAAAGCTGACGTTCACCGGTTTCAGACCAGTTGAGAGGGGTACGGCACTTCCTGCCATACAAAATTTCAAATGGGGCCTTGCCCGAACTTGCTTCAAAACTGTTGTTGTAGGAGAATTCAGCATAAGGAAGACAATCCTCCCACTTCATGCCGAAGGAGATCACACAAGCCCTGAGCATATCTTCAAGAATCTGGTTGACACGCTCGACTTGACCGCTAGTTTGAGGATGGAAAGCTATGCTGAAGCGGATGTTGGTGCCCATAGCCTTCTGAAAAGAATCCCAAAACTTGGAGGTAAAGATGCTGCCACGGTCTGAAGAGATCACTTGTGGAATACCATGCAGAGAGACAATTCGAGAGGTATAGAGTTCCGCCAATTGAGCTGCAGTGATCGACTCTTTGATAGGCAGAAAGTGGGCCACTTTGGTGAGTTTGTCGATGACAACGAATATAGCATCATTGCCACGCTTGGACTTTGGAACCCCAGTCACGAAGTCCATTTCAATGTGGTCAAACTTCCATTCTGGAATGGCAAGGGGTTGGAGGAGACCAGCTGGCCTTTGGTGTTCTGCCTTCACTCTTCTGCAGACATCACATTCATTCACGAACTGAGCAATCTCGCGCTTCATTCGAGTCCACCAATAAGCCTGCTTGAGGTCCTGATACATCTTCGTGCTCCCAGGGTGGATGGAGAGAAGAGAATTGTGAGCCTCGTTCATGATCACTTTACGAAGGTCACCTTTGGGCACAACAATACGATCCTCAAAGAAGAGAGTGTCCTTGTCGTCAAGGCGGTAGCACTTGTACTTGGGTTGACTCTTGGCAATCCCAATCTTCACCTTTTTCACCATAGCATCAAGAAGCTGGGCTTGGCGAATCTGGTCTTCCAAGGTAGGAGAGACTTGAAGGTTGGCGAGGAAACCTTGAGGAACAACTTGCAGATTAAGTTTGCGGAAAGCTTCACAAAGCTCGGGTTGATAAGGCTTGAGAATCAGACTGTTGCAGTAAGCCTTTCTGCTCAATGCGTCAGCAATCACATTGGCCTTGCCTGCAGTATACTCGATACTCGGATTATACTCTTGAATCATTTCGACCCATCGAGTTTGCCTGAGGTTGAGATTAGGCTGAGTGAAGATGTACTTGAGACTCTTGTGATCAGTGAAAATGTCCACTTTTCTTTCCAATAAGAGATGTCTCCAAGTCAAAAGAGCATGCACAACTGCCGCCAACTCGAGATCATGAGTGGGGTAGTTCTTCTCATTGGGCTTCAACTGGCGAGAGGTATAAGCAACAACTTTCTTCTCTTGCATCAATACTGCGCCAAGACCTTGGAGAGAGGCATCACAAAAGACCTCGTACGGCTTGGATTCATCAGGCAGAGTCAGAATTGGAGCAGTGATCAATTTCTCTTTAAAAGTGTTGAAAGCAATGTCACACTCCGGAGACCAAACGTACTTGATGTGCTTCTAGAAAAGATTTGAGAGAGGCTTCGCGATCTTAGAAAAGTTTTCAACGAATCTTCGGCAATAGCTTGCGAGACCGAGGAAGCTACAGAGTTGCTTCACGTTCTGAGGAGGTTCCCAATTCACAATTGCAGACACCTTCTCAGGATTCACGGCAATGCCCTTGGCAGAGATGATATGACCAAGATAAAGAACCTCATTGAGCCAAAATTCGCACTTGGAGAACTTGGCGTAGAACTGGTGTTCCCTCAACTTATCGAGAACCAAACGCAAGTGCTTGGCATGATCTTCCTTGTTCTTCGAGAAAACCAGAATGTCGTCGAGATAGACCAAAACGAAGTCATTGGTGTAGGCGTTGAAGATGAAGTTCATCATGCGAGAGAACGTCGGAGGAGCGTTGACGAGGCCAAAAGACATGACAGTGTATTCGTATGAACCATAGCTTGTCCTGAAGGCCGTCTTGGGAATATCTTGCTCGCGGATTCGAATATGATGATAACCCATACGGAGATCAAGCTTGGAGAATACTTGGGCACCTTTGAGTTGTTCGAACAGCTCATTGATGTTGGGAAGTGGGTATTTGTTCTTGATAGTCTTCTTGTTCAATGGACGGTAATCAACACAAAGTCGGTCCGTTCCATCCTTCTTCTTCACAAAAAGAACACCACAACCCCACGGAGAAGAACTAGGCCGGATGAGACCCATTCTTTCTTGAATATCGAGTTGCTTCTTCAGCTCCTTCAACTCTTCAGGTCCGAGCTTGTAAGGACGCTTGCACACAGGTTCCGTACCAGGCTCAAGATCAATAACGAATTCAACTGGCCGGTGCGGAGGCATTCCTGGAAGCTCTTCTGGAAAGACGTCTTGATATTCGCAAACGACTGGAATTTGCGAGATGGCATCGAGTTCACCCTTCTCATTGAGAGAAAACAGACGGATAGTATTATCCCGAGCAGCAAAGACAATTACATCCTCAGACGAATGAGTCAATTGAATCTGCCTGGCTGCACAATCAAGCTGAGCCTTGTGCTTAGAAAGCCAATCCATCCCAAGAATAAGATCAATATCCAAGTTACCAAGAACCATTGGAGAAGCCAGAAACTTGAAATCACCCATCATGATAGAAATATCCGGAATCTCATGGTTAGCGAGCAAACATTTACCCAGAGAAACAACTGCTAACGGACTATGCATAACTTGGGAAGTCAACTCATGCTTAGATGCAAAAGGCTTCGAGATGAAACAATGCGATGCACCAGTATCAAAAAGTACTTTTGCGGGAACATCGTTAACAGGAAGGTTACCCATGATGACATCTGACGAATCCTCTACCTGAGATGCATTCATCAAGTTGACCTTGGCATGCTTGGGGTTATGCTTGACCACAGCTGTACTTGTCGATCTGACAGGAGGAGGAGGAGGAAGACGCCTCTGATTGAAACACTTGTTGGCATAGTGACCCTTCTGTTGGCACTTGTTGCACGTGACCTCTGAAAGCGGACGGTGGTACGGAGCACTCGATCTTGGAGGTTGAGACGAAGTCTTGTTCTAAAAGCCAGGGTTGGGTGGGTGGGAAGATCCATTGCTACCTTTGCTCTTCTGCTGATACGGTTGACGGAACGAAGGAGGAGGAAGCCAATACTTCTGCTGCTTGGCCACTTGAGTAGAGGAAGAAGGAGTAGCATCTCTGACTCGCTTCTTGGAAGCATCACACCTCAATTGAGCAGCCTCTTGCTTCAGTGCCATGTTGTAGAACTCATCGTATCTCAAGGGCTCAAAGAGGACAAGAGCTAGCTGAATTTCTTCTCTGAGACCACCCCTGAACTGGTATATCATGCTCTTCTCATTAGGGACGTCCTGTTTAGCAAAGCGGGCGAGCTTCTGAAACAACTTGTTGTAGTCATAGACAGACAAAGAGCCTTGCTTCAGGTTGCGGAATTCCTCACGCTTACTTTCAACCATGCTCTGAGGGATATGGTGAGCTCTGAAATCTTGACAGAATTCATCCCAAGTGATAACACGTCCACCTCTGGATTCCTTGTATTGCTGGAACCATTCTGCAGCTTGATCTTTGAGTTGGAAGGAAGCGAACTTGACAAAGTCCTCAGGCCTGACGTTACTGCACTCGAAATGCTTGCACAGATCCACAAGCCAATCGTCAGCATCGGTTGCCTCAACACAATTGCTGAAAGTCTTTGGCCCATTAGCAAGGAACTGGTTGAGTGTAGCAGAGTGATTCTGATGGTTGCCTTGGTTCCCTTGGTTGCCTTGATTGCGCTCTTGAAGAATTTGCATGATCAACTGTGTGTTTGCATTGGTTGCGGCCATCACAGCTTGCCATGCCTCCGGAGGAGGTGGAGGTGGTGGCGGATCAGGATTCGGAGTCGTGCGCGTTGGAGGATCCATCCTGAAGAGGTTGACATCCATTAGCACATTGATAGACAAATATTGAAGCTGAAACCAACAGAATGAAAATTGCAACAAATAGTCTTCACATCCGAACAAAATGAACGAATGCATTCCTCTTGAAATGGTCACATATCCATAATTTGAGAAGCCACTCAGAATTAAGGTAGAGAAATAAATCAACAAGGTACGGATCAAGAACGAATAATCGGTAAGAAATCCCAATCTCAAACCAATATCCGTGGAAGAAGAACTAGAGCTACAAGAATTCCCACCTATGAAACTCCCGAACCTTTCCGGTTATGCAATCAGGTGTTGGGGATACAGGGGAAGCATAATATCTCACCCAAATCTAGCAAATCCTACATCCAGCTGTATCCATCCTTCAACACATAACCGAGAAAAAACTTCGGAAACCATCTACCTCAACCTTCGAAAAGCATCCGTTATACAAGTTATGGCGATACTCCCGAACTCCCGCCCCAGTACTGGGTGGCGTCGAGGTTATCTCACCAACGAACTGCATAAAAGAGATTTTCGATGTCGGTGTACTAGACTCAGGTATTCCAGAACTGCGACGATAAAATTATGACGACAACACCTCAGAGCTCAACTCCCCGAGACACTTCCACAAAACCCCTGACAGGAGGCACCAAGACAATGTTCTCATCATAAAACCATCGGAACGATTCCAAGATACCCGCGTGATCCTAAAACTTTTTCTTAGTGAAATTTGAGAAGAGAAGAGTCAAAACTCTACGTCAGGATGCCTTACCAGAGTGATGAGGAGACTGGGAAGTAAAAAGAATTCCTAAACTCTCCGATATATAATTCCTAAATGACTCAAAACATTTTTCTAGACACAACTCGGCTGCTAAAATGATCAAGCAATGGGGCTCCTAAGGTCGGGGAAGGCTCTGATTACCAACTTGTAACACCCTCGATGCGACTATATCTCCCACGTGTCGAGGCACGACTTAGAGGCATAATCGCATTGAAGGCATATGTCGCAAGTTAGGCAATCTTCACAACATCCCATGTAACATAGTTGGCTTACACTCGCCACGTCAATCAAGTACATAAATAACATTACATCATCCAAACACTCATGGCCCGACTACGGCGCCAAAATAAAAGATAACCCAACATGCGACACGGTCCCGATCACCCCCAACAGGGCACCACTACTGATCATCAGGAAAAGAAACATAGTATCGCTGAGAGTCCTCGTCAAACTCCCACTTGAGCTCGAGCGCGTCACCTCGAGCAGAATCATCAGGCCCTCCATCTGGTGTAATAGTAATCTGTGAGCCACAGGGACTCAGCAATCTCGCACCCTCGCGATCAAGACTATTTAAGCTTATAGGTAAGGCAAGGTAAATATGTGGAGCTGCAACAAGCGACTAGCAAAATATGGTGGCTATCCTGTTCGCAAAAGAGAGCGAGAGAGGAGGCAAAGCGTGAGGGAGAACTAGAGAGCAACTTGCGGCAAACATTACTCCAACACCGTGTCCACTTCCCGGACTCCGCCAAGAAGAGGCCATCACGGTAACTCACCCGGTTGATTCATTTTAGTTAAGTTAAGGTTCAAGTTATCTACAATCGGACATTAACAAATTCCCATCTACCCATAACCGCGGGCACAGCTTTCGAAAGTTCAAATCCCTGCAGGGAGTCCCAACTTAGCCCGTGACAAGCTCTCATGGTCAACGAAGGAATAGACCTCCTCCCGAGACGTTCCGATCAAACTCGGTACCTCGGTTCTTCAAGACACTTCGACAGGTTAAAACAAGACCAGCAACACCGCCCGAATGTGCCAACAAATCCCGATAGGAGCTGCACATATCTCGTTCTCAGGGCACACTCAGATTGTCCAAACTTCCGGTAGGCCAGCCCAGAGTTGCCCCTGGTGGCCACCGGTGGCTGACGAGGTGGACCAACACTCAGAGGAGCACTGGCCCGGGGGGTTTAAATAAGATGAACCTCGGGCTCCGGAAACCCAAGCGAAAAAGAGGCTAGGTGGCAAATGGTAAAACCAAGGTTGGGCATTGCTGGAAAAGCTTTAAACAAGGCGAACTATCAAGGGGTTCCCACTATAACCCAACCGCGTAAGGAACGCAAAATCCGGGAACATAACACTGATATGACGGAAACTAGGGCGGAAAGAGTGGAACAAAACACTAGGCGAGAGGCCGAGCCTTCCACCCTTTACCAAGTATATAGATGCATTAAGATAACAAGATAATATAATGATATACCAACAAGTAAAATAAATGTTCCAACAAGGAACAACCTCCAATCTTCACCTGCAACTAGCAACGCTATAAGAGGGGCTGAGCAAAGCGGTAACATAGCCAATCAATGGTTTGCTAGGACATGGCGGGTTAGAGGTTTGACATGGCAATTTGGGAGGCTTGAAAGCAAGTGGTAGGCATCGTAGCATTGGCATAGAAAAAGAGCAAGCAATCTAGCATAGCAAAGATAGTAGTGATTTCGAGGGTATGATCATCTTGCCTGCAAAGTTGTCAGAGTTGACTGGATCCTCGAAAGAAAACTCAACGGGCTCCTCGTTAGCGAACTCGTCTCCCGGCTCTACCCAAACAAGACAAACAAGCAACAAGGACACAATCAACCACATGCACAACTCAAACAACATGATGCAAAGATGGTATGCTATGCGGGATACGATGCGGGATGCATGTGCAAGATTTGACAAGGGATGCATGAACCTGGCCTCAACTTGGAAATCCAAGTATGCCACTGGAAAGATGAGATGAAATCGCTTGAAAACGATATAAAGAACGTCGGAATCGGAGTTATGGTTTGGAAATGGCAAGCAATTCAAATATGACACCGGATCCTAAATTTTTTTAGTGAAATTTGAGAAGAGAAGAGTCAAAACTCCATGTCAGGATGCCTTACCAGAGTGATGAAGGGACTGGGAAGTAAAAAGAATTACTAAACTCTCAGATATATAATTCCTAAATGACTCAAAACATTTTTCTAGACACAACTCGGCTGCTAAAACGATCAAGCAATGGGGCTCCTAAGGTCGGGGAAGGCTCTGATACCAACTTGTAACGCCCTCGATGCGGCTATATCTCCCACGTGTTGAAGCACGACTTAGAGGCATAACCGCATTGAAAGCATTATCGCAAGTGAGGTAATCTTCACACAACCCATGTAATACATAAGGGAAAGAGATACATAGTTGGCTTACAATCGCCACTTCACACAAATACATGAATAAAGCATTACATCATCCAGATACAATCAAGGTCCGACTACGGAACCAAAATAAAAGAAGAACCCCAAAAGCGACAAGGTCCCCCGATCGACCCCAACTGGGCTCCACTACTGACCAATTAGAACGAAACGACACAAAGGACAAGATCTTCATCGAGCTCCTCCTGAGCTTGGTTGCGTCATCTGCACGGACTCATCGGCACCTGCAAGCTGGTTTTGGAAGTATCTGTGAGCCACGGGGACTCAGCAATCTCGCACCCTCGCGATCAAGACTATTTAAGCTTATGGGTAAGGTAAAGGTATGGGGTGGAGCTGCAGCAAGCGACTAGCATATATGGTGGCTAACCTACGCAAAAGAGAGCGAGAAGAGAAGGCAAAGCATGGTCGATAAAAGTATGATCAAGAAGTGATCCTAAACAACCTACGTCAAACATAACTCCAACACCGTGTTCGCTTCCCGGACTCCGCCGGAAAGAGACCATCACGGTTACACATGCAGTTGATGCATTTTAATTAAAGTCAACTTCAGGTTTTCTACAACCGGACGTTAACAAATTCCCATCTGCCCATAACCGCGGGCACGGCTTTCGAAAGTTCAAATCCCTGCAGGGGAGTCCCAACTTAGCCCATGACAAGCTCTCACGGTCAACGAAGGAATAGACCTCCTCCCAAGACGTTCCGATCAGACTCGGTATCTCGGTTCTTCAAGACACTTCGACAGGTTAAAACAAGACCAGCATCACCGCCCGAATGTACCGACAAATCCCGATAGGAGCTGCACATATCTCGTTCTCAGGGCACACTCAGATGAGCCAGACGTCGGGTAGGCCAGCCCAGAGTTGCCCCTGGTAGCCCCGGACATCGCTCGGTTGGACCAACACTCAGAGGAGCACTGGCCCGGGGGGGTTAAAATAATGATGACCCTTGGGCGCGCGACCCCCAAGAAAAAAGAAAAAGGCTAGGCGGCGAATGGTCAAACCGATGTTGGGCATTGCTGGAAAAGCTTTAATCAAGGGGAACTATCAAGGGGTTCCCATTATTACCCAACCGCGTAAGGAACGCAAAATCCGGGAACATAACACCGATATGACGGAAACTAGGGCGGCAAGAGTGGAACAAAACACCAGGCATAAGGCCGAGCCTTCCACCCTTTACCAAGTATATAGATGCATTAATTAAATAAGATATATAGTGATATCCCAACAAGTAAACATGTTCCAATAAGGAACAACATCTCCATGTTCCAAACAGGAACAAACTTCAATCTTCACCTGCAACTAACAACGCTATAAGAGGGGCTGAGCAAAGCGGTAACATAGCCAAGCAAGGGTTTGCTAGGACAAGGTGGGTTAGGGGCTTGGTTCAAAAATATAGGAGGCATGATAAGCAAGTGGTAGGTATCGCAGCATAGGCATAGCAAAAGAGCGAGCAACTAAGCAAGCAAAGATAGAAGTGATTTCGAGGGTATGGTCATCTTGCCTGAAATCCCGCAAGGAAGAAGAACGAGTCCATGAAGAAGTCAAACGGGCGAAGTCGAACCAAAACTCACAACTCCGGAATGAAACCGAAGCTAACGCGAGAAGCAACCCGGAAAGAAGCAAACAACATAGTAAACAACCAACACTTCAACATGGCATGATGCACAATCGAGTACGATGCATGTCCGGTTTAATGAGGCATGGCATGGCAAGGAGCACAAACAATCCTACAAATTAAGTGGAGCTCAATATGCAATGAGTTGCATATTGGCGAAACACCGTGACAAGTTATTTAGTTCGATCTCGTCTATGTACCCAACAATATTAAATGTTGTTAAACATGGCAAGAGGGTGAAGCAAAGTAAAACTACCTATCTAGTCAAGGTTAAATGAGGCCGGAAGCAACGAACAACAAATCCGGAAACTCCTCATGTGCATAAATTAGATTTGGTACTGTTATGCCCTAAACCATATTTTATAGTTGTTAATCATGCAAAGTGATGCCACCATGTTAAAATAGGCAAAATTCTACCCCATATACATATAAAGTTTATTAAAATCTGAGTTACGGTTATTTAGTTATGAAATAAATCATTTTAGCATGACATAGGGGCAAATTTAAACAAACATCATTTTAAACATTTTGAACATGGATGAAAGTGACATATTATTAAACTAGACGAAAATCTAAGCAACTCTCTTTTAAAGTTTAATTAATTCCGATGCATGGTTATTTAGGTGTGAGCATTATAAAATGATGGCATATGCTGTAAATATGCATGCACTGGATAAATTGCAAAAATTCGTTGGACATAGCACAAAAACAAATGGGCCGAAATCTGAGGGATCTGGGCTGGTGGGAGCTGCTCACTTTGGGCCTGGCCCGGCCGGACGAAGAGGGAGGCCTGCGGGAAAGAAAAAAAACTAGCAGCGGGTGGCTGGGCCTTGGGCCTGACGGTGGAGGAGGGAGGCCAGCAGGGGCGAGGCTGGGCCGGGAGGCCTAGCGCTGGGCCTCGCGTGCGGGGAGGAGGCTCACGCGGACGAGCGGTGGCCCACGCGGCTGATGACGCGATCGTCGTTCTCCTCGTGCCTGAGTCGCACGAGCAAGAGGCAGTGGCGGCGGCGCCCAAAGTCAACGGCGGGGCAACGGCATCTCCGGCAGGTTAGGGCGACGGGGGGGACCGGAGAGGATAGATATGGCCCCAGGGGCCTCATTCCCGGCGACGTCGAGCTCGGGAAGCTCCAGGCGGCGGCGCTCCCTGGTGAGAGGGAGAGAGAGATTCGGTGAGAAGGGAGGGGGAATAAGCAGGAGGAAGAAGGGAAGGAGAGGTGCAGCCTGGTGGTGGCCACCGACGGCAGGGCTCCTCCTTGAGCTGCGGGAGCTGCTGCTGCTTGCGGGGGTGCTCGGGGCAGGGGCTGCATGGACTCAAAGAGGCAGGGGCGGGGCGGATCGAGGAAGGCAGGTGGCGACTGGGTGGCGCTGAAATTGAGGAGAAATTGGGCGGCCGCGCTAGGGTAGGATGGAAGGGACAAACTGCCTAGGATCTAGGGTTGGTCTAGTTTTAGACTAGGGAGGATATATATATAAGGAAAGAGGGAGAGTTTAGGGGCTAATCCGCCCCTCCAACTAAAATCGAGCGGTCAAGATAAATAGACTAGGAAGTCCAAATAAGAAAACGGAGACGTTTTGTAGATGTTTGGGGATGATCCGGACACGACGGTGACGACTGCTCGGGTCGGGTCCGGGACAATTTTCGGACGCGCGCGTGAGGAGGGCCGCGGGCTAACGAGAGAGGTTAGGTTGGACCTGGCGGTTGATAGCGGACTGTGCAGACGGGCTCGAGCTGAGAGAAGAGAAGAGAGAGAGAGACACGGTGACTGTTTCCGGAGACCGAAAACGTCCGACATTTTGGACGTTTTGACCGGCTACTATTGCCGCTATATTTATCCGTTGGGCTATCAAACGAACTCCGAACACGATGAAACTTGACAGGCGGTCTATCTACACTATAATAAGACCACACGCCAACTTTCATCCCATTCGGAGAACATTTTCCGGCCACTTATAAAAATAATATTTCGGACACGCCGCGGGCGCGTGCAAGTGTGGTTGGGCTCAGAACGGACAACAGAGAGAAACTCGGAGAACCCGGACGAATGCAAGTTTTAAAATATGATGATGCAATGGACATGATGACATGATGAGATGCAACACGCAAGCAAATGACAAGGCAACAATAGCGAATAACTGGAGGACACGTGGCACAACGGTCTCGGGGCGTTACAACACTCCACCACTATGAGAGGATCTCGTCCCGAGATCTAGGATGGCACTGGAGGGAAAACGGAAGAGAAAGAGTAGAGGTAAAAAATAAGTTGCTCCTTTGACAAACGAGTGAAACCAAAGAGCCTTGAAAAGGTTAAGCCATATCGAGAAAAGAATACAAGGGAGACAAATGAAGTTGAAAGCACTCCGGTAGGAAAGAGGAAACAAGGAATTACAAATTCGGACAACACTCCGGTTGAAACGGAAGTCAAAAACTTGATAAAATGAAAAGAACTTGAGCAAAAGGGCACAACACTCCGGTTAGATGGATAAGCACAGGAAAGAACATGATCTTAGATGAAACGAGATGATGGTTGAAGAAAACAACATCGCAATGCCTTCGGAACAAAAGTAAGAATGGAATGGGATGAATGAAGGAAAACAAGATCTCGAGGTAGCACGCTTACAACAAATGCTAGAACAGAGTTGTTGGAAAACCCACAACGAAAAGATTAAGCTTGATATGGTCTTATGGAATACATCTCGAATTATGAGGTGACAACCTGCCACTCACGGAAAACGAATTTGATTGATATGAACAAATTGGCGAGAAAGTATATCGCACCGGAAAGGATAAATGAAGAACTTGGATCATTTATAAGCACCATAATAGCAACAAACCTTAGAGAAGGCTTTAGGTGAAATATAACCCAAGATAATAGCAATGAAGAGATTGATAGATTTAAAATATCTCGTTCATGACAACATGTGAATCATGAAACATGAATTCAAATTATCAAGAATGACATAATACCACCTCCAATGATACGAAAGAAAGAATTGCACTCTGGATTACAATATGAAGAAAGCTTGAGCTTCTTAGAAAAGAATCTCGGTGAACACTTCGAGAATGAATTAAATCATAGATGAACCATCATGTAGAACCTTCATGAGAACTCCAGAAAAAGAGAAGATGTACAATTGAAATCAGGAATTTGATGAGCCTCCGGAATAGGGAATTGAGTTTAGTCGATGAAACAAGAATAAGAATTACCTTATGCTTATCCTTCACCAATTAAATTGATGACAATCAACGGATTTGGCACACTACTTATTCTCGTATCAAGGATTAAGAGAGATATAACATAAACTTGAGAACGTCTTCGACGAATCCACCGGTAGGATTGAAAACAACAAATGAATTGATATGATAACAAGGTAAGGAGAATCTTGAACGAACCACCGTAAGAACTAAAATGACCGAAGGGTAGATAAAGGAACACCGAGAAGAATTAGAAAATGAACGAAGATACATGAGAGATTTTAGACACAAAAGAACGAAGAGATCATGAACTGATTAGAGGATATTTGAACGATGCACCGATGAGATTTGGGGAACGAGAGCTGAAAGCTGAGAATGAACAAGTCTTCTGAAATGATGGGCTCCGGATAATCCAACTGAGAAGACTCTTGAATTACTTCGGATGAGTGAAAATAATTCTGACAATCGAAAACAACTATGAGAGTGTGACGCCCCCGATTCAATCGTACACTAATCATGCACGCAAACGTGTACGATCAAGATCAGGGACTCACGGGAAGATATCACGACACAACTCTAAAACATAAATAAGTCATACAAGCATCATAATACAAGCCAGGGGCCTCGAGGGCTCGAATACAAGTGCTCGATCATAGACGAGTCAGCGGAAGCAACAATATCTGAGTACAGACATAAGTTAAACAAGTTGCCATAAGATGGCTAGCACAAACTGGGATACAGATCGAAAGAGGCGCAGGCCTCCTGCCTGGGATCCTCCTAACTACTCCTGGTCGTCGTCAGCGGGCTGCACGTAGTAGTAGGCATCTCCGGTGTAGTAGGGGTCGTCGTCGACGGTGGCGTCTGGCTCCTGGACTCCAGCATCTGGTTGCGACAACCAGAAAGAAAGGAAAGGGGAAAAAGGGGGAGAAAGCAACCGTGAGTACTCATCCAAAGTACTCGCAAGCAAGGAACTACACTACATATGCATGGGTATATGTGTAAGGAGGCCATATCGGTGGACTGAACTGCAGAATGCCAGAATAAAAGGGGGATAGCTAGTCCTATCGAAGACTACGCTTCTGGCAGCCTCCGACTCGCAGCACGTAGAAGAGAGTAGATTGAAGTCCTCCAAGTAGCATCTTCAAGTAGCATCTCCAAGTATCATCGCATAGCATAATCCTACCCGGCGATCCTCTTCTCGTCGCCCTGTGGAAAAGCGATCACCGGGTTGTCTGTGGAACTTGGAAGGGTGTGTTTTATTAAGTATCCGGTTCTAGTTGTCATAAGGTCAAGGTACAACTCCAAGTCGTCCTGTTACCGAAGATCACGGCTATTCGAATAGATTAACTTCCCTGCAGGGGTGCACCACATAACCCAACACGCTCGATCCCATTTGGCCGGACACACTTTCCTGGGTCATGCCCGGCCTCGGAAGATCAACACGTCGCAGCCCCACCTAGGCAAAACAGAGAGGCCAGCACGCCGGTCTAAACCTAAGCGCACAGGGGTCTGGGCCCATCGCCCATAGCACACCTGCACGTTGCGAGGGCGGCCGGAAGCAGAACTAGCCCCCTTAATACAAGAGCAGGCTTACGTTCCAATCCGGCGCGCGCCGCTCCGTCGCTGACGTCTGAAGTGCTTCGGCTGATACCACGACGTCGGGATACCCATAACTACTCCCACGTAGATGGTTAGTGCGTATAGGCTCGTAGCCGACTCAGATCAAATACCAAGATCTCGTTAAGCGTGTTAAGTATCCGCGAACGCCGAACAGGGCCAGGCCCACCTGTCTCCTAGGTGGTCTCAACCTGCCCTGTCGCTCCGCCACAAAGTAACAGTCGAGGGCCGTCGGGAACCCAGGCCCACCTCTACCGGGATGGAGCCACCTGTCCTTTCAGCCCCCTCGTCAGAATCACTTGCGGGTACTCAATGAGCTGACCCGACTTTAGTCACCATCTGTATAGTATGTATGTATGTATAGTATATACCCATGATCACCTCCCGAGTGATCACGGCCCAATAGTATAGCAAGGCAGACTGACAAGAATGTAGGGCCAATGATGATAAACTAGCATCCTATACTAAGCATTTAGGATTGCAGGTAAGGTATCAACAGGTGTAGCAACAATGTCAGGCTATGCATCAGGATAGGATCAACGGAAAGCAGTAACATGCTACACTACTCTAATGCAAGCAGTATAGAAAAGAATAGGCAATATCTGGAGATCAAGGGGGGGGGGCTTGCCTGATTGCTCTGGCAAGAAGGAGGGGTCGTCAACTCCGTAGTCGAACTGGGGCGTCAGCATCGTCACGGGGTCTACCGAAGAGAAGAGGGGGGAGAAACAGTAAATACAAAGCAAGCAAGTGCATAACAGGATAACAGGCAGAGCTAGACGTGTTCTAACGCGGTATGAGGTGGTACTGGTTAAGGGGGGAATCATCCGGGAAAGTATTCCCGGTGTTTCGTGTTTTCGGGCAGAGGAGCCGGAGGGGGAAAGTTGCGGGTTCGATAGGTTAGGGGGGTGTGGCGGACGAACGGACTGCGTATCCGGATTCGTCTCGTCGTTCTGAGCAACTTTCATGTTGAAAATATTTTAATCCGAGTTACAGATTAAAAGATATGATTTTTAAAAGATTTTAACAATTTTGGAATTTAATTATTTATTTAATTAATTCGAAAAAATGTATTTATGACGTCAGCATGATGTCATGTTGACGTCAGCAGTCAACAGGGGTTGACTGAGTCAACCCTGACATGTGGGTCCCACTAGTCATTGACTGTTTAGTCTAATTAGTGTGTAACTAATCTAACTACTGTTTAATTAAACTAATTAGTTAGTTAGGTTAATGTAATTATGATTAATTAACTTAATTAATTTCTTAATTAATTAATTAATTAAATTATTGTTATCTATTTATTTATTTTATTTATTTATATATTATTTTTAATTCCTTTTTTTTAACAAAACGTTCTGGGGCTGGGGCCCCCATGTCAGTGGGATAGGGGCGGCCCAGTCGGTAGTTGACCCAGTCAACAGGTCAACAGGGGGCCCTGGGCCCACCAGTCAGCGGCCCAGGTGGTGGGACCCGCAGTGCCAGGTCAGCAGGGCCGGCCCTCGCCGCCGGCGACCAAAAGCAACGGCGCAGACCCGCCGGAGTTCACCGGAAATTGCGCACAGGGCACGGATCCGCGCACGCCTGGGCTCGTTCGAACGAGCGCGCAGAGGCGCATCTAGTGGGGGCGGTGGCGTGGCCGGAGGAGGGCTGCAGCGTCACCGGTGACGAGCGGGGAGGCGCAGGTGAGGGGCGCAGTCGGCGCGAGCGGTGCCCGGGGCGAGGCCGTGGCCGGAGCGGTGCGCTGCCCGCGGTGAAGCGGCGATCAGGGGCCGTGGCAGGGGAGCCTAGTGGCGTGGAGCGTGCGAGTGCTACGAGCGGCCGGAGTGGGCGGGCACGGCGTCGGCCGCGCGGACGAGGCTGTGGCGCACGGGGCAGAGGGAGGAGGAGGGCACGGCCCTCACCAGCGTTGGAGAGCAGAGGGGTCGGCGAGGCTCGTTGGAGCCGTCGAGGTGGAGGCGAGGCAGCGACGGTGGAGCGGCGCCGGGCGACGAGGTCCTCGGGCAGCAGCGCGTGGCGGCGCTGGGAGCGGCGCGCCGTCCAGATCGAGTCGAGCGAGGAGTCGAGGAAGGGGCTGCGGGACGAGGCAGGGCGGCGGGGTCTGGCGACGGCGTGGAAGAAGACCAGTGAGGGAGGTCCGGCGAGGCGAGCTCCGGGCGCGGGGCGGCGGTGGTCGGGATCCGGGGGTCAAGCGCCGGTGGGGGGGGAGGCGGCGACGGTCGACGGGTGTTGGGGGCCGGGCGAGGGAGAAGGGGATCGGGCTCCTCCCGATCCAGATCCAGCGCGAGGGGGGGTGGGGGAGAGCGAGTGGGGAGTGGGGGGGGTGAGTGGGGTGACGGGGTGGGGTTAGGGTTCCGGGGGCGTGGGGTTATGGGGGGGTGGCCGGCTGGGCCTTTGCCCAGTTGGGCCGGTGGTGGCCTAGTCGGCTGGGCCGTCAGGCCCAGTGGGGGGGGGGGTCCTTTTATATTTTATTTTATTTTTGGTTTGTCTTCTGTTTTTTTTGTATTATCTTTTCTTTCTTTATTTTCTTTTAATTTCTGTTTTACAAAATATAAATACAACTCCTAATTTAATGTTATAATTTATTCTACTGCCCCAAAAGTTTGACACCTAATTAAAACAGTTTGCATTATTATTATTTTTAAAAGGCATTTAATTAATTGTCATAGTTGTTATTTTAATTAGTTTAGAGCCTTTAAACATTTTATAAAAATGTGGTTTCACCTCCATAATTACCTATGTATTATTTGGTTCACTCCGAACATTTAAATTTTAATATTTGAAAACTTTTATTGTTTGCTCGATTTTGTATTTGAAATTCTAACCGGTTTTTGAACTAACTCGAGATTAGCAACTATAAACGAGGTGACGTGGCATCATTAGCAGAGGGTCACTGTAGCTTAATTACCCGGGCGTCACAATTCTCCTCCACTACAAGAAATCTCGTCCCGAGATTTAAGCGGTGGAGTAAGGGGCGAAGGTGTTGGTAGCGAAAAACCTAACGAGTCTCCTCGGTCTTGGCTGCCCTTTCGAAGAGGTTGATCCCTTTCGTTGAAGTCTTCATTTCACTGATTCAAGTCACCATGATCAATTTGTCATCCTTTCTTCGGGATCTCCATCGTACTTACGAATAGGTAAGGGGCAGCTCTACAACGATAGGATGTTACAAGGGAAAATCTTTTAGGGTTTACCCAAGTATGAACATACGAGTATCTCTCGAGTTGAACAAATGAAACACATCGAGAGCAAAGTAAGACGGTGCAATAAGAAGTTTCAAGCGGATAGGCAATCGTTCATTGCCTGAAACAGAGTGTGAATGGGGTTCAGAGCAACGGGAATAAGTATTGTGTCCGATACCAGAATAGAGCATTAGGAAGGTGGCCCGTGAATTAAATATGAAGCCAAGCGTGGGAAATAACCATTAGTAACAGGGCTGTACAGGAGAGTCAGGTTTTGATCCTGTGGAACTGTGGGTTATGGGCCCACCATGTGGGTTAAACGTTGAGAGAGCGGTGACATCTTGCACGGTTATGATAGCAAGGCATGCCAGAGAATAACCTGTCAGTTAGGTCGGTAACAACGTCGATACCAAGGGCGAGGGACGAAGCGAACCATTTTCCTGCTCGTTGAACGAGGCGGGCCAATAGGCAAGGTTCTCGTCCATTGGTGGCTACCGAAATGTCATCAACAATAGTAACAGGGTCTTGCTGACAGAATTGTACACCGAGGTATATACATAAGCAGGAGAATATTACTGCTTAGATCATATAGATCACAAGAAAGGTTAAACCAAATAATGGAAAGGAAAATATGGTTATCAGATTAAGCAGAACAATGGAAAGGAAAATGTGTTTAAACACATATTTCAGGGTATATCCTTCCCAAGGACAAGCAGTGCATGATATCCACGACAGGATATAATGTAGAAAACTCCTTAGGTAGGGGAGAGAAATTTCATGACATTACCCATACAGCGGTGTTTGGATAATTTAGCAGGAAACATTTAGCATTGGCTTCAAATGTCCTTGTTGAAAATCGAAGTACCACAAACATGCTTCGAGATAGCATTACATGGTCTTCAAGCAAGTTAAGGCTTTGGAAACAAAAAGGGTCCATCAGGAAGAACTTATAGAATAAGTCTTACAATTTCCTCATGGGTGAATGGATAACCTTGCTGAAAAGGAATCTATAATGATAGGTCCTCCAGCCGGGGGGGGGGGGTGCTAGGCATGACATCATGTTACCGGGTCATCAAAGGATCAACATCATAACTCTTGGAAAGTTGTCCCAACCATCATATCCGACCAAGATTCAGATCCGATTGGTGTCATGATACCTCAGACTCAGGATGTCCGAGAAGAAAAGCTGCGGCACATATCAACGAAATGACATTGTAAGATTCTCGGGAAATGAACTATGAAGTGATTTCCGTTATCAAGAGTTCATCATTAACCCAAGGAGAGGACAAGGAGGTGTCTGGTGAACTCAACGGCAATTCACCGAGATTCCCAAAAGATGGATGTCCACAATTAAGTGAACAAGGAGATAACATTTGTCAGATCAAAAGATATAAGGAAGTATGCTCGAGGAAAACATACACAATTAAACATTGGTTGAAAGGTGCGCCCGAAATATGGGTTGGGTTGCACGACCAATGTCAGAATGGTGATGCAATAATCAATAGCCTAAGAATGAACTTTCGACCATTAACTTCAAAGAGATAGGGTTGCTAGAAGGAAAGAATCCAAACAACATCGTTCACTTGTTGGAATTAACACGGGGACCAAGAAAGAATGGTGATGGTGAGAAGTATTTCTATGTCAAGAATTCTCAAGAGGTGGAACAAATCTCAGAACATTCTTGACATAAAGGATGGTAATACTCCAAGGTAAAGAAGAACAATTGCTGGATAGCAAGGAACTCAAGGTATAACACCAAACATGAACAAGCTTGTGTTGGTGGGAAGGCAATAAAGTGGTCGATGATAATACAATTCATCGAGGGCAAGGATGGTATGTCTCATCATTAATTCACTTGATATCCTGGAAGAGCATCAGAATGTAGATGGTGATCATGACACATTTGTCGAGAGATTCCACGAAGATGTAATCGATCCGCGATCACATCAGTCAAAAGAATGATGAAGCAAGAGGTTATTGGAACCATAGGTACAACACAAACCTGAAATCAAGATTGTTGTTCAAGGCGAACTGATATGACGAGGAAGATCGACGTAACCTTAGCTCATTGTCAAAAGTTGTGCTCCGGGATTAAGGACCAGGTAGCACAGTTAAAATTTAGCATGGTAATGATATAACCGATCAGGCTAGGAATGACATGATCGGGTACAAACTCGTACATAAAGAATATTAGTAAGAGTTGTTAAACCGTAATGCGGACTCGGTTTAGTTATCGGTGTCTTTGAGTGTTTAATAACTCAGAGCCCAATGAAAAATTGTAATCAGTGAGTATGTAGTACTTGATGAAGAACTCATAGGAAGTTATGCAGTTCCATGATAATCTCGAGATACCAGGGGGGTAATACTCGACACAAGATCAAAGTAAAGGTTGGACTGGTGTATTGTTCCATAGAAGACAATTGTTTTAACTTGTCCGAGAAATGAGATCTAAAGAAGAACAATCATGGTCGGAACCACGGTTGCAAAAGGCCAGATCCTAGATATAAGATGAACTTATACCAAAGGAATAATTTATTTAAAAGAAGCTTTAATGATAAGATCTACATCGTGTCCATGGGCATGAACACAAGTTCAAGGTCGACTCCCACTTCTCCAATGCATAACCTTTCATTCACTTCTCACGTTCGATGAAGATGCAGTGTTGAAATTTTATCTGGTGAAGTACCAGAAGTGTATGACTCGTGAAAACTTTCGGGTTCACACGGTTTAGAGAAGGCATATGTTCAACCCATAGGTCTTCTTAGAGACATATACCACAAGTTTCAAGAGTAAATAACACAAGCCCGAAAGCAGAGTAAGGTTGGCCAAGCGGAGGATACAACTTAACAAAGACATTATGTAACAGGGGAAGAACTCACAAAGTGATCAAGTGTGAAGGACATTGTCGGATAACAATCCAACAAAGGACTTGATGGTCCACAAAGGATCTGATATGAGTATCGATACTCAACCAGAAGAGGAAGGAATGCAAATGCAACAGGTTATGGAAGCATCTGAATAATTCACCGCTTAAATGCAAAGGAATTATGATTTCCAAATCAAGGGATCAGAAGCAATGCTCTGATTAGGGATGGATAAGTTGAATAGCCTTATGGTACAATCAACGACAATTGGATTGGTCGAGAACCAATTCCAGTTAAAAGAATGGCAGTCAGCCGGAAAAGTAACTTATAAGGATCAAAGATGATTGCGTGTATTCGCAAACATATTGAGTCAACAGACTCAAAAATGATAATGACAAGGAATGTCAATAAGACTACGAGAGTTATGGGATTAACCATAATGCAAGCAAGCAAGAATTTCAAGAGCCAAAGGCTCCAGAGGATTTTCGGAAGATCGAATATTATTTTGAAGACTTTTGTGAAACACAAGAACAACTGGGGATGAGCGGATACTCGAAAGGTGCGAGAAGTTATTCTTAGGGGTATTCAGGTGGCAAAGAACTGCAAGGCAGTAGGCACAAAATATTCTCAGGGTATCTTGTAATAACAAGATCGACTGAGAATAAAAGTAAGCACGACACGTGTAAGTATTTATCCATAGGGATATTTCAGTGGTAGGGAATTGCAAAGGCAACGGGCACAAGGTCTCAAGAGAAAATCGGAGAGTATCTTCGAAATCTTCTGGTGCAGTCGGTGATCATCTGGACCGAAGGGCCTCTCCGGGAGAAAGTATTTTCGAGAACCTAAAGTTAGTTTTTGTAAAAATCGTTTAACCCGAATAGAAGAGAGTTCAGAATCCCAGAGTAAAGGTCGAGGAGTAAAAGATCCTAGTACCACCCAATGGCGACGTGGGCCCATGGGCCGCACAGCCATGTTAGTAAAAGTTTTGTAATGTCTAGACTCGACTTCGGCCAAGGAGTGTGGAAGGGGGATTCCTACAGGCAGTCGGCTCTGATACCAACTTGTGACGCCCCCGATTCAATCGTACACTAATCATGCACGCAAATGTGTACGATCAAGATCAGGGACTCACGGGAAGATATCACAACACAACTCTACAAATAAAATAAGTCATACAAGCATCATAATACAAGCCAGGGGCCTCGAGGGCTCGAATACAAGTGCTCGATCATAGACGAGTCAGCGGAAGCAACAATATCTGAGTACAGACATAAGTTAAACAAGTTGCCATAAGATGGCTAGCACAAACTGGGATACAGATCGAAAGAGGCGCAGGCCTCCTGCCTGGGATCCTCCTAAACTACTCCTGGTCGTCGTCAGCGGGCTGCACGTAGTAGTAGGCACCTCCGGTGTAGTAGGGGTCGTCGTCGACGGTGGCGTCTGGCTCCTGGACTCCAGCATCTGGTTGCGACAACCAGAAAGAAAGGAAAGGGGAAAAAGGGGGGAGAAAGCAACCGTGAGTACTAATCCAAAGTACTCGCAAGCAAGGAACTACACTACATATGCATGGGTATATGTGTAAGGAGGCCATATCGGTGGACTGAACTGCAGAATGCCAGAATAAAAGGGGGATAGCTAGTCCTATCGAAGACTACGCTTCTGGCAGCCTCCGACTCGCAGCATGTAGAAGAGAGTAGATTGAAGTCCTCCAAGTAGCATCTTCCAAGTAGCATCTCCAAGTATCATCGCATAGCATAATCCTACCCGGCGATCCTCTCCTCGTCGCCCTGCGGAAAAGCGATCACCGGGTTGTCTGTGGAACTTGGAAGGGTGTGTTTTATTAAGTATCCGGTTCTAGTTGTCATAAGGTCAAGGTACAACTCCAAGTCGTCCTGTTACCGAAGATCACGGCTATTCGAATAGATTAACTTCCCTGCAGGGGTGCACCACATAGCCCAACACGCTCGATCCCATTTGGCCGGACACACTTTCCTGGGTCATGCCCGGCCTCGGAAGATCAACACGTCGCAGCCCCACCTAGGCAAAACAGAGAGGCCAGCACGCCGGTCTAAACCTAAGCGCACAGGGGTCTGGGCCCATCGCCCATAGCACACCTGCACGTTGCGAGGGCGGCCGGAAGCAGAACTAGCCCCCTTAATACAAGAGCAGGCTTACGTTCCAATCCGGCGCGCGCCGCTCCGTCGCTGACGTCTGAAGTGCTTCGGCTGATACCACGACGTCGGGATACCCATAACTACTCCCACGTAGATGGTTAGTGCGTATAGGCTCGTAGCCAGACTCAGATCAAATACCAAGATCTCGTTAAGCGTGTTAAGTATCCGCGAACGCCGAACAGGGCCAGGCCCACCTGTCTCCTAGGTGGTCTCAACCTGCCATGTCGCTCCGCCACAAAGTAACAGTCGAGGGCCGTCGGGAACCCAGGCCCACCTCTACCGGGATGGAGCCACCTGTCCTTTCAGCCCCCTCGTCAGAATCACTTGCGGGTACTCAATGAGCTGACCCGACTTTAGTCACCATCTGTATAGTATGTATGTATGTATAGTATATACCCATGATCACCTCCCGAGTGATCACGGCCCAATAGTATAGCAAGGCAGACTGACAAGAATGTAGGGCCAATGATGATAAACTAGCATCCTATACTAAGCATTTAGGATTGCAGGTAAGGTATCAACAGGTGTAGCAACAATGTCAGGCTATGCATCAGGATAGGATCAACGGAAAGCAGTAACATGCTACACTACTCTAATGCAAGCAGTATAGAAAAGAATAGGCGATATCTGGAGATCAAGGGGGGGCTTGCCTGATTGCTCTGGCAAGAAGGAGGGGTCGTCAACTCCGTAGTCGAACTGGGGCGTCAGCATCGTCACGGGGTCTACCGAAGAGAAGAGGGGGGAGAAACTGTAAATACAAAGCAAGCAAGTGCATAACAGGATAACAGGCAGAGCTAGACGTGTTCTAACGCGGTATGAGGTGGTACTGGTTAAGGGGGGAATCATCCGGGAAAGTATTCCCGGTGTTTCGTGTTTTCGGGCAGAGGAGCCGGAGGGGGAAAGCTGAAGGTTCGATAGGTTAGGGGGGTGTGGCGGACGAATGGACTGCGTATCCGGATTCGTCTCGTCGTTCTGAGCAACTTTCATGTTGAAAATATTTTAATCCGAGTTACAGATTAAAAGATATGATTTTTAAAAGATTTTAACAATTTTGGAATTTAATTATTTATTTAATTAATTCGAAAAAATGTATTTATGACGTCAGCATGATGTCATGCTGACGTCAGCAGTCAACAGGGGTTGACTGAGTCAACCCTGACATGTGGGTCCCATTAGTCATTGACTGTTTAGTCTAATTAGTGTTTAGCTAATCTAATTACTGTTTAATTAAACTAATTAGTTAGTTAGGTTAATGTAATTATGATTAATTAACTTAATTAATTTCTTAATTAATTAATTAATTAAATTATTATTATCTATTTATTTATTTATTTTATATTATTTTTAATTCCTTTTTTTTAACAAAACGTTCTGGGGCTGGGGCCCCCATGTCAGTGGGATAGGGGCGGCCCAGTCAGTAGTTGACCCAGTCAACAGGTCAACAGGGGGCCCTGGGCCCACCAGTCAGCGGCCCAGGTGGTGGGACCCGCAGTGCCAGGTCAGCAGGGCCGGCCCTCGCCGCCGGCGACCAAAAGCAACGGCGCAGACCCGCCGGAGTTCACCGGAAATTGCGCACAGGGCACGGATCCGCGCACGCCTGGGCTCGTTCGAACGAGCGCGCAGAGGCGCATCTAGTGGGGGCGGTGGCGTGGCCGGAGGAGGGCTGCAGCGTCACCGGTGACGAGCGGGGAGGCGCAGGTGAGGGGCGCAGCCGGCGCGAGCGGTGCCCGGGGCGAGGCCGTGGCCGGGCGGTGCGCTGCCCGCGGTGAAGCGGCGATCAGGGCCGTGGCAGGGGAGCTAAGTGGCGTGGAGCGTGCGAGTGCGACGAGCGGCCGGAGTGGGCGGGCACGGCGTCGGCCACGCGGACGAGGCTGTGGCGCACGGGCAGAGGGAGGAGGAGGGCACGGCCCTCACCAGCGTTGGAGAGCAGAGGGGTCGCGAGGCTCGTTGGAGCCGTCGAGGTGGAGGCGAGGCAGCGACGGTGGAGCGGCGCCGGGCGATGAGGTCTCGGCAGCAGCGCGTGGCGGCGCTGGGAGCGGCGCGCCGTCCAGATCGAAGTCGAGCGAGGAGTGAGGAAGGGGCTGGCGGGGACGAGGCAGAGGGCGGCGGGTCTGCGACGGCGTGGAAGAAGGACCAGTGAGGGACAAGTCGGCGAAGGCGAGCTCCGGGCGCGAGGGCGCGGTGGTCGGGATCCGGGGTCAAGCGCCGGTGGGGGGGGGGAGGCGGCGACGGTCGACGGGTGTTGGGGGCCGGGCGAGGGAGAAGGGGATCGGGCTCCTCCCGATCAAGATCCAGCGCGAGGGGGGGGGTGGGGGAGAGCGAGTGGGGAGTGGTGGGGGTGAGTGGGGTGACGGGGTGGGGTTAGGGTTCCGGGGGCGTGGGGTTATGGGGGGGTGGCCGGCTGGGCCTTTGCCCAGTTGGGCCGGTGGTGGCCTAGTCGGCTGGGCCGTCAGGCCCAGTGGGGGGGGGTCCTTTTATATATTTTTTTTTGGTTTGTCTTCTGTTTTTTTTGTATTATCTTTTCTTTCTTTATTTTCTTTTAATTTCTGTTTTACAAAATATAAATACAACTCCTAATTTAATGTTATAATTTATTCTACTGCCCCAAAAGTTTGACACCTAATTAAAACAGTTTGCATTATTATTATTTTTAAAAGGCATTTAATTAATTGTCATAGTTGCTATTTTAATTAGTTTAGAGCCTTTAAACATTTTATAAAAATGTGGTTTCACCTCCATAATTACCTATGTATTATTTGGTTCACTCCGAACATTTAAATTTTAATATTTGAAAACTTTTATTGTTTGCTCGATTTTGTATTTGAAATTCGAACCGGTTTTTGAACTAACTCGAGATTAGCAACTATAAACGAGGTGACGTGGCATCATTAGCAGAGGGTCACTGTAGCTTAATTACCCGGGCGTCACAGAGAGGATGGCATAACACTAGAACCACGAATCTTGAAGAGAAAGGAGCAAGATTAAAGAGAAACTCTTCTTCGGTCTTCAAATGTTGAGAATGATGACGAGAAACACCACCATGAATTTATTTAGACGCTTCGGAAGAATCAAAACGAAGAGGTTAAACCAGCGATGAAAAGAATTTGAAAGATCTTGGTGAAAAGCATTTGACTGATGATAATTCATTCTTATGTCAAACTTTCAAAAAGAATTTGAGGATACCTCCGGGAAAATTTAGAATTGTCAGGTAAGATCCTGGGAAAAAGACCTGTGGGTTAGGGCCCACTCAAGATAAACACCGTTGAAATAATTAAAAAGCAAGGTTGCACCGGTTGAATTAAATGACTTGAATGAGATACCAATCTTGAAAGAGCTTGAACGAATGTAGAGTGGAAACGCGAATCTTCAAGATATCTTCCGCACTCCGGAATAATAAATAGCGAGAAGTGAATGAATATGAGGAGGACCGGTAAGAGAAGGTACTTGAAACGAGGAAAAAGGATATGATCAACACCAAAAACTAGAATTGGATCCACCGGAGAAGAAAACGAGTGAAGAGTGCCAGACTTGAGGCTTCGTTAGAATCTTCATGAGAATCACCGGGTAAGAACATGAAGGAAAAGAATGGAGAGACTTCACAAGAATAAAATGGATACCTGATGAAGAAATCTAAGTCCTTGAAGAAACAAAGGGAGGGAGGGACAATAAAGACAACTTGGGATGGATGAAACGAACACCGTTGAGAAAGCTGAGATTGAAACTTGCTGATATTGAAAATGAACGAATCCGTTTGAAGAGAAAAACACACTGGTCGAAAAGGATTGACATGACAATCTCGATTATCAAGAAGGATTGGTCTTCACATCGGAGTATGAGAACACTGCTTAGGAAAAGGTATGGAATCAACATTTGACTTCGAAGCAACTCGAATACCACAGCTCAAAACAAAACAAAGGATTGGCTTGCGGAATAAGCCGGAACAAACATATGATAGAGATTTCGTCCGAAGTTTTCGTGGTGGGGCCTACACGGGCTCGATCGTACAGCACCATCATGTACAAGGCAGTGCACATGACATACGAAGCGTCCCCGAGTCGGCATAGCCAAGGACTCTTTAAGACACAACGAGACCACTGTAAGGCGGACCACTAGACGTCGAACCCCAATTTCATATCACACATCTGTCAGAAATATATCCTAAGAGCTACTTGAATTCCCACCTATGAAACTCCCGAACCTTTCCGGTTATGCAATCAGGTGTTGGGGATATAGGGGAAGCATAATATCTCACCCAAACTAGAAAATCCTACATCCAGCTGTATCCATCCTTCAACACATAACCAAGAAACCTTCGGAAATCATCTACCTCAACCTTCGAAAAGCATCCGTTATACAAGTTATGGCGATACTCCCGAACTCCCGCCCCAGTACTGGGTGGCGTCGAGGTTATCTCACCAACGAACTGCATAAAAGAGATTTTCGATGTCGGCGTACTAAACTCAGGTATTCCAGAACTGCAACCATAAAATTATGATGACAACACCTCAGAGCTCAACTCCCCGGGACACTTCCACAAAACCCCTGACAGGAGGCACCAAGACAATGTTCTCATCACAAAACCATCGGAACGATTCCAAGATACCCGCGTGATCCTAAAAATTTTTTTAGTGAAATTTGAGAAGAGAAGAGTCAAAACTCTACGTCAGGATGCCTTACCAGAGCGATGAAGGGACTGGGAAGTAAAAAGAATTCCTAAACTCTCTGATATATAATTCCTAAATGACTCAAAACATTTTTCTAGACACAACTCGGCTGCTAAAACGATCAAGCAATGGGGCTCCTAAGGTCGGGGAAGGCTCTGATACCAACTTGTAACGCCCTCGATGCGGCTATATCTCCCACGTGTCGAAGCACGACTTAGAGGCATAACCGCATTGAAAGCAATATCGCAAGTGAGGTAATCTTCACACAACCCATGTAATACATAAGGGAAAGAGATACATAGTTGGCTTACAATCGCCACTTCACACAAATACATGAATAAAGCATTACATCATCCAGATACAATCAAGGTCCGACTACGGAACCAAAATAAAAGAAGAACCCCAAAAGCGACAAGGTCCCCCGATCGACCCCAACTGGGCTCCACTACTGACCAACTAGAACGAAATGACACAAAGGACAAGATCTTCATCGAGCTCCTCCTGAGCTTGGTTGCGTCATCTGCACGGACTCATCGGCACCTGCAAGCTGGTTTTGGAAGTATCTGTGAGCCACGGGGACTCAGCAATCTCGTACCCTCGCGATCAAGACTATTTAAGCTTATGGGTAAGGTAAAGGTATGGGGTGGAGCTGCAGCAAGCGACTAGCATATATGGTGGCTAACCTACGCAAAAGAGAGCGAGAAGAGAAGGCAAAGCACGGTCGATAAAAGTATGATCAAGAAGTGATCCTAAACAACCTACGTCAAACATAACTCCAATACCATGTTCGCTTCCCGGACTCCGCCGGAAAGAGACCATCACGGTTACACACGCAGTTGATGCATTTTAATTAAAGTCAACTTCAGGTTTTCTACAACCGGATGTTAACAAATTCCCATCTGCCCATAACCGCGAGCACGGCTTTCGAAAGTTCAAATCCCTGTAGGGGAGTCCCAACTTAGCCCATGACAAGCTCTCACGGTCAACAAAGGAATAGACCTCCTCCCAAGACGTTCCGATCAGAGTCGGTATCTCGGTTCTTCAAGACACTTCGACAGGTTAAAACAAGACCAGCATCACCGCCCGAATGTGCCGACAAATCCCGATAGGAGCTGCACATATCTCGTTCTCAGGGCACACTCAGATGAGCCAGACGTCGGGTAGGAAAGCCCAGAGTTGCCCCAGGTAGCCTCGGACATCGCTCGGTTGGACCAACACTCAGAGGAGCACTGGCCCGGGGGGGGGGGGGGTTAAAATAATGATGACCCTTGGGCGCGCGACCCCCAAGGGAAAAGAAAAAGGCTAGGTGGCGAATGGTAAAACCAATGTTGGGCATTGCTGGAAAAGCTTTAATCAAGGCGAACTATCAAGGGGTTCCCATTATTACCCAACCGCATAAGGAACGCAAAATCCGGGAACATAACACCGATATGACGGAAACTAGGGCGGCAAGAGTGGAACAAAACACCAGGCATAAGGCCGAGCCTTCCACCCTTTACCAAGTATATAGATGCATTAATTAAATAAGATATATAGTGATATCCCAACAAGTAAACATGTTCCAATAAGGAACAACATCTCCATGTTCCAAACAGGAACAAACTTCAATATTCACCTGCAACTAATAGCGCTATAAGAGGGGCTGAGCAAAGCGGTAACATAGCTAAGCAAGGGTTTGCTAGGACAAGGTGGGTTAGGGGCTTGGTTCAAAAATATAGGAGGCATGATAAGCAAGTGGTAGGTATCGCAGCATAGGCATAGCAAAAGAGCGAGCAACTAAGCAAGCAAAGATAGAAGTGATTTCGAGGGTATGGTCATCTTGCCTGAAATCCCGCAAGGAAGAAGAGCGAGTCCATGAAGAAGACAAACGGGCAAAGTCGAACCAAAACTCACAACTCCGGAACGAAACCGAAGCTAACGCGAGAAGCAACCCGAAAAGAAGCAAACAACATAGTAAACAACCAACACTTCAACATGGCATGATGCACAATCGAGTATGATGCATGTCCGGTTTAATGAGGCATGGCATGGCAACGAGCACAAACAATCCTACAAATTAAGTGGAGCTCAATATGCAATGAGTTGCATATTGGCGAAACACCACGACAAGTTATTTAGTTCGATCTCGTCTATGTACCCAACAATATTAAATGTTGTTAAACATGGCAAGAGGGTGAAGCAAAGTAAAACTACCTATCTAGTCAAGGTTAAATGAGGCCGGAAGCAACGAACAACAAATCCGGAAACTCCTCATGTGCATAAATTAGATTTGGTACTGTTATGCCCTAAACCATATTTTATAGTTGTTAATCATGCAAAGTGATGCCACCATGTTAAACTAGGCAAAATTCTACCCCATATACATATAAAGTTTATTAAAATCCGAGTTACGGTTATTTAGTTATGAAATAAATCATTTTAGCATGACATAGGGGCAAATTTAAACAAACATCATTTTAAACATTTTGAACATGGATGAAAGTGACATATTATTAAACTAGACGAAAATCTAAGCAACTCTCTTTTAAAGTTTAATTAATTCCGATGCATGGTTATTTAGGTGTGAGCATTATAAAATGATGGCATATGCTGTAAATATGCATGCACTGGATAAATTGCAAAAATTCGTTGGACAAAGCAAAAAAACAAATGGGCCGAAATCTGAGGGATCTGGGCTGGTGGGAGCTGCTCACTTTGGGCCTGGCCCGGCCGGACGAAGAGGGAGGCCTGCAGGAAAGAAAAAAAACTAGCAGCGGGTGGCTGGGCCTTGGGCCTGACGGTGGAGGAGGGAGGCCAACAGAGGCGAGGCTGGGCCGGGAGGCCTAGCGTTGGGCCTCGCGTGCGGGGAGGAGGCTCACACGGACGAGCGGTGGCCCACGCGGCTGACGACGCGATCGTCGTTCTCCTCGTGCCTGAGTCGCACGAGCAGGAGGCAGTGGCGGCGGCGCCCAAAGTCAACGACGGGGCAGCGGCGTCTCCGGCAGGTTAGGGCGACGGGGGGGACCGGAGAGGATAGATCTGGCCCCGGGGGCCTCATTCCCGGTGACTTCAAGCTCGGGAAGCTCCAGGCGGTGGCGGCGCTCCCTGGTGAGAGGGAGAGAGAGATTCGGTGAGAAGGGAGGGGGAATAAGCAGGAGGAAGAAGGGATGGAGAGGTGCAGCCTGGTGGTGGCCACCGACGGCAGGGCTCCTCCTTGAGCTGCGGGAGCTGCTGCTGCTTGCGGGGGTGCTCGGGGCAGGGGCTGCATGGACTCAGAGAGGAAGGGGCGGGGCGAATCGAGGAAGGCAGGTGGCGACTGGGTGGCGCTGAAATTGAGGAGAAATTGGGCGGCGGCGCTAGGGTAGGATGGAAGGGACAAACTGCCTAGGATCTAGGGTTGGTCTAGTTTTAGACTAGGGAGTATATATATAAGGAAAGAGGGAGAGTTTAGGGGCTAATCCGCCCCTCCAACTAAAATCGAGCGGTCGAGATAAATAGACTAGGAAGTCCAAATAAGAAAACGGAGATGTTTTATAGATGTTTGGGGATGATCTGGACACGACGATGACGACTGCTCGGGTCGGGTCCGGGACAATTTTCGGACGCGCGCGCGAGGAGGGCCGCGGGCTGACGAGAGAGGTTAGGTTGGACCTGGCGGTTGATAGCGGACTGTGCAGACGGGCTCGAGCTGAGAGAAGAGAAGAGAGAGAGACCCGGTGATTGTTTCCGGAGACCGAAAACATCCGACGTTTTGACCGGCTACTATTGCCGCTATATTTATCCGTTGGGCTATCAAACGAACTCCGAACATGATGAAACTTGACAGGCGGTCTATCTACACTATAATAAGACCACACGCCAACTTTCATCCCATTCCGAGAACATTTTCCGGCCACTTATAAAAATAATATTTCGGACACGCCGCGGGCGCGTGCAAGTGTGGTTGGGCTCAGAACGGACAACAGAGAGAAACTCGGAGAACCCGGACGAATGCAAGTTTTAAAATATGATGATGCAATGCACATGATGACATGATGAGATGCAACACGCAAGCAAATGACAAGGTAACAACAGCGAATAACTGGAGGACACCTGGCACAACGGTCTCGGGGCGTTACACCGGCGGCGGCGGATCTGGGATTTTTAGGGTTTCGGGGGAGGAGACCCGGGATTTGGAATGGGGGGTCTTTAAATAGGCATAGAGGGAGCTAGGAGAGTCCAAATGAGGTGCGGTTTTCGGCCACGCGATCGTAATCGAACGCTCTAGATGATGGAGAAGGTTTAGGTGGGTTTTTGGGCACAATTGGAGGGGTGTTGGGCTGCAACACACACGAGGCCTTTTTGGTCCCTCGGTTAACCGTTGGAGTATCAAACGAAGTCCAAATGGCATGAAACTTGACAGGCGGTCTACCGGTAGTAAACCAAGGCTGCTTGGCAAGTCTCGGTCCAATCCAGAAATGTTTAATCCCCACACACGAAAGAAAGGTAGAAATGGCCACCGGAGGAGAATGAAGCACCGAAATGCAAAACGGACAACGGGGAAAATGCTCGAATGCATGAGATGAACACGTATGCAAATGCAATGCACATGATGACATGATATTAGATGCATGACAACGGCAACAACACACGAAGACAAAGACCCGAACCCAAGAAAATAAAATAACTTAACGCCGGAAACGGCAAGAGTTGGAGTACATATTGGGAAAGTCATATCCGGGGTGTTACAGGAACCCTCCCGGGGGTTAATGGGCCTTGTTGGGCCCTAGTGGAGAGAGAGGGGCTGGACAAGGCAGGCCGCGCGCCCCCTCTCCCTCTGGTCTGAATTGGACTAGGAAGGGGGGCGGCGCCCCCCTTTCCTTCTCCATCTCCCCCTTCCTTTCCCCCTCCTAGTAGGAGTAGGAAAGAGGGGAGTCCTACTCCTACTAGGAGGAGGAGGACTCCTCCTGGCGCGCCCTACAGGGTCGGCCAGCCTCCCCCCTTTGCTCCTTTATATACGGGCGCAGGGGGCACCCTAGAACAGACAAGTTGATCATTGATCTCTCCCAGCCGTGTGCGGTGCCCCCTCCACCATAATCCACCTTGGTCATACTGTAGCAGTGCTTAGGCGAAGCCCTGCGACGGTAGCTTCATCAACATCATCACCACACCGTCGTGCTGACGAAACTCTCCCTCGAGCTCTACTGGATCGTGAGTTCGCGGGACGTCACCGAGCTGAATGTGTGCTGAACGTGGAGGTGCCGTACGTTCGGTACTGAGGATCGGTTAATCGTGAAGACGTACGACTACATCAACCGTGTTGTCATAACGCTTCCGCTTAACGGTCTATGAGGGTACGTGGACGACACTCTCCCCTCTCGTTGCTATGCATCACCCTGACCTTGCGTGTGCGTAGTAATTTTTTTGAAATTACTACGTTCCCCAACAGTGGCATCCGAGCCAGGTTTATGCGTAGATGTTATATGCATGAGTAGAACACAAGTGAGTTGTGGGCGATACAAGTCATACTGCTTACCAGCATGTCATACTTTGGTTTGGCGGTATTGTTGGATGAAGCGGCCCGGACCGACATTACGCGTACGCTTACGCGAGACTGGTTCTACCGACGTGCTTTGCACACAGGTGGTTGGCGGGTGTCAGTTTCTCCAACTTTAGTTGAACCAAGTATGGCTACGCCCGGTCCTTGAGAAGGTTAAAACAACACTAACTTGATGAACTATCGTTGTGGTTTTGATGCATAGGTAAGAACGGTTCTTGCTCAGCCCGTAGCAGCCACGTAAAACTTGCAACAACAAAGTAGAGGACGTCTAACTTGTTTTGGAGGGCATGTTGTGATGTGATATAGTCAAGACATGATGCTATATTTATTGTATGAGATGATCATGTTTTGTAACGGAGTTATCGGCAACTGGCAGGAGCCATATGGTTGTCGTTTTATTGTATGCAATGCAATCGCCCTGTAATTGCTTTACTTTATCACTAAGCGGTAGCGATAGTCGTAGAAGCAATAGATGGCGAGACAACAACAACGCTACGATGGAGATCAAGGTGTCACGTCGGTGACGATTGTGATCATGACGGTGCTTTGGAGATGGAGATCAAAGGCACAAGATGATGATGGCCATTTCATATCACTTATATTGATTGCATGTGATGTTTATCCTTTATGCATCTTATTCTGCTTTGTTTGATGGTAGCATTATAAGATGATCTCTCACTAAATTTCAAGATAAAAGTGTTCTCCCTGAGTATGCACCGTTGCCAAAGTTTGTCGTGCCGAGACACCACGTGATGATCGGGTGTGATAAGCTCAACGTTCATCTACAACGGGTGTAAGATAGTTTTAGACACGCAGAATACTCGGGTTAAACTTGGCGAGCCTAGCATATGCAGATATGGCCTCAGAACACTGAGACCGAAAGGTCGAGCGTGAATCATATAGTAGATATGATCAACATAGTGATGTTCACCATTGAAAACTACTCCATCTCACGTGATGATCGGTTATGTTTTAGTTGATATGGATCACGTGATCACTTAGATGACTAGAGGGGTGTCTATGTAAGTGAGAGTTCTTAAGTAATATGCTTAACTGAACTTAAATTTATCATGAACTTAGTACCTGATAGTATTTTGCTTGTCTATGTTATTGTAGATAGATGGCCTGTGTTGTTGTTTTGTTGAATGTTAATGCGTTCCTTGAGAAAGCAAAGTTGAAAGATGATGGTAGCAATTACACAGACTGGGTCCATAACTTGAGGATTATCCTCATTGCTGCACAGAAGAATTATGTCCTGGAAGCACCGCTAGGTGCCAGGCCTGCTGCAGATGTTGCTGATGACGTTAAGAACATCTGGCAGAGTAAAGCTGATGACTACTCGACAGTTCAGTGTGCCATGCTTTACGGCTTAGAACCAGGACTTCAACGATGTTTTGAACGTCATGGAGCATATGAGATGTTCCAGGAGTTGAAGTTAATATTTCAAGCAAATGCCCGGATTGAGAGATATGAAGTCTCCAATAAGTTCTACAACTGCAAGATGGAGGAGAATAGTTTTGTCAGTGAACATATACTCAGAATGTCCGGGTATCATAACCACTTGACTCAACTGTTAGTTAATCTTCCTATTGATAGTGTCATTGACAGAGTTCTTCAATCACTGCCACCAAGCTACAAGAGCTTCGTGATGAACTATAACATGCAAGGGATGAACAAGACAATTCCTAAGCTCTTCGCAATGCTAAAAGCAGCTGAGATAGAAATCAAGAAGGAGCATCAAGTGTTGATGGTCAACAAGACCACCAGTTTCAAGAAAAGGGGTAAAGGGAAGAAGAAGGGGAACTTCAAAAAGAACGGCAAACAAGTAGCTTCTCAGGATAAGAAACCCAAGTCTGGACCTAAGCCTGAGACTGAGTGCTTCTACTGCAAACAGACTAGTCACTGGAAGCGGAACTCCCCCAAGTATTTGGCGGATAAGAAGGATGGCAAGGTGAACAAAGGTATATGTGATATACATGTTATTGATGTGTACCTTACTAGAGCTCGTAGTAGAACGTGGGTATTTGATACTGGTTCTGTTGCTAATATTTGCAACTCGAAACAGGGACTACATATTAAGCGAAGACTGGCTAAGGACGAGGTGACGATGCGCGTGGGAAATGGTTCCAAAGTATATGTGATCGCCGTCGGCACGCTACCTCTACATCTACCTTCGGGATTAGTTTTAGACCCGAATAATTGTTATTTGGTGCCAGTGTTAAGCATGAACATTATATCTGGATCTTGTTTGATGCGAGATGGTTATTCATTTAAATATGAGAATAATGGTTGTTCTATTTATATGAGTAATATCTTTTATTATCATTCACCCTTGAAGAGTGGTCTATTTGTGTTGAATCTCGATAATAGTGATACACATATTCATAATGTTGAAGCCAAAAGATGCAGAGTTGATAATGATAGTGCAACCTATTTGTGGCACTACCGTTTGGGTCATATTGGTGTAAATCGCATGAAGAAACTCCATACTGATGCACTTCTGGAATCACTTGATTATGAATCACTTGGTACTTGGGAACCATGCCTCATGGGCAAGATGACTAAAATGTCGTTCTCCGGAACAATGGAGCGAGCAACAGATTTATTGGAAATCATACATACTGATGTATGTGGTCCGATGAATATTGAGGCTCGCGGCGGGTATCGTTATTTTCTCACCTTCATAGATGATTTGAGCAGATATGGGTATATCTACTTAATGAAGCATAAATCTGAAACATTTGAAAAGTTCAAAGAATTTCAAAGTGAAGTGGAAAATCATCGTAACAAGAAAAATAAGTTTCTACGATCTGATCATGGAGGAGAATATTTGAGTTACGAGTTTGGTCAACATTTGAAACAATGCGGAATAGTTTCACAACTCATGCCACCCGGAACACCACAGCGTAATGGTGTATCTAAATGTCGTAATTGTACTTTACTGGATATGGTGCGATCTATGATGTCTCTTACTGATTTACCGCTATCATTTTGGGGTTATGCTTTAGAGACAGCTGCATTCACGTTAAATAGGGCACCATCGAAATCCGTTGAGATGACGCCTTATGAACTGTGGTTTGGCAAGAAACCAAAGTTGTCGTTTCTTAAAGTTTGGGGCTGCGATGCTTATGTGAAAAAGCTTCAACCTGATAAGCTCGAACCCAAATCGGAGAAATGTGTCTTCATAGGATACCCAAAGGAGACTGTTGGGTACACCTTCTATCACAGATCCGAAGGCAAGACATTCGTTGCTAAGAATGGATCCTTTCTACAGAAGGAGTTTCTCTCGAAATAAGCGAGTGGGAGGAAAGTAGAACTTGATGAGGTAACTGTACCTGCTCCCTTATTGGAAAGTAGTTCATCACAGAAACCGGTTCCTGTGACACCTACACCAATTAGTGAGGAAGCTAATGATAATGATCATGAAACTTCAGATGAAGTTACTACCGAACCTCGTAGGTCAACCAGAGTAAGATCTGCACCAGAGTGATACGGTAATCCTGTTCTGGAAGTCATGTTACTTGACCATGATGAACCTACGAACTATGAAGAAGCGATGGTGAGCCCAGATTCCGCAAAATGGCTTGAGGCCATGAAATCTGAGATGGGATCCATGTATGAGAACAAAGTATGTACTTTGGTTGACTTGCCCGAGGATCAGCAAGCCATCGAGAATAAATGGATCTTCAAGAAGAAGACTGACGCTGACGGTAATGTCACTGTCTACAAAGCTCGACTTGTTGCGAAAGGTTTTCGACAAGTTCAAGGAGTTGACTACGATGAGACTTTCTCACCCATAGCGATGCTTAAGTCTATCCGAATCATGTTAGCAATTGCCGCATTTTATGATTATGAAATTTGGCAAATGGATGTCAAAACTGCATTCCTGAATGGATTTCTGGAAGAAAAGTTGTATATGATGCAACCAGAAGGTTTTGTCGATCCAAAGGGAGCTAACAAAGTGTGCAAGCTCCAGCGATCCATTTATGGACTGGTGCAAGACTCTTGGAGTTGGAATAAACATTTTGATAGTGTGATCAAAGCATATGGTTTTATACAGACTTTCGGAGAAGCCTGTATTTACAAGAAAGTGAGTGGGAGCTCTGTAGCATTTCTAATATTACATGTGGATGACATATTACTGATTGGAAATGACATAGAATTTCTGGATAGCATAAAAGGATACTTGAATAAGAGTTTTTCAATGAAAGACCTCGGAGAAGCTGCTTATATATTGGGCATCAAGATCTATAGAGATAGATCAAGACGCTTAATTGGACTTTCACAAAGCACATACCTTGATAAAGTTTTGAAAAGGTTTAAAATGGATCAAGCAAATAAAGGGTTCTTACCTATGTTACAAGGTGTGAAGTTGAGTAAGACTCAATGCCCGACCACTGCAGAAGATAGAGAGAAAATAAAAGTGTTCCCTATGCTTCAGCCATAGGCTCTATCATGTATGCAATGCTGTGTACTAGACCTGATGTGTGCCTTGCTATTAGTTTAGCAGGGAGGTACCAAAGTAATCCAGGAGTGGATCACTGGACATCGGTCAAGAACATCCTGAAATACTTGAAAAGGACTAAGGATATGTTTCTCGTTTATGGAGGTGACAAAGAGCTCGTCGTAAATGGTTACGTCGATGCAAGCTTTGACACTGATCCGGACGATTCTAAATCGCAAACTGGACACGTGTTTATATTGAACGGTGGAGCTGTCAGTTGGTGCAGTTCTAAACAAAGCGTCGTGGCGGGATCTACGTGTGAAGCAGAGTACATAGCTGCTTCGGAAGCAACAAATGAAGGAGTCTGGATGAAGGAGTCCATATCCGATCTATGTGTCATACCTAGTGCATCGGGTCCAATGAAAATCTTTTGTGACAATACTGGTGCAATTGCCTTGGCAAAGGAATCCATCTTTCACAAAAGAACCAAGCACATCAAGAGACGCTTCAATTCCATCCGGGATCAAGTCCAAGTGGAAGACATAGAGATTTGCAAGATACATACGGATCTGAATGTTGCAGACCCGTTGACTAAGCCTCTTCCACGAGCAAAACATGATCAGCACCAAGACTCCATGGGTGTTAGAATCATTACTGTGTAATCTAGATTATTGACTCTAGTGCAAGTGGGAGACTGAAGGAAATAGCCCTAGAGGCAATAATAAAGTTATTATTTATTTCCTCATATCATGATAAATGTTTATTATTCATGCTAGAATTGTATTAACCGGAAACATAATACATGTGTGAATGCATAGACAAACAAAGTGTCACTAGTATGCCTCTACTTGACTAGCTCGTTGATCAAAGATGGTTGAGTTTCCTAGCCATAGACATGAGTTGTCATTTGATCAACGCGATCACATCATTAGGAGAATGATGTGATTGACTTGACCCATTCCGTTATCTTAGCACTTGATCGTTTAGTTTACTGATATTGCTTTCTTCATGACTTATACATGTTCCTATTACTATGAGATTATGCAACTCCAGAATACTGGAGGAACACTTTGTGTGCTACCAAACATCACAACGTAACTGGGTGATTATAAAGGTGCTCTACAGGTGTCTCCGATGGTGTTCATGGAGTTGACATAGATCAAGAATAGGATTTGTCACTCCGATTGTCAGAGAGGTATCTCTGGGCCCTCTCTGTAATGCACATTACTATAAGCCTTGCAAGCAATGTGACTAATGAGTTAGTTGCAGGATGATGCATTATGGAACGAGTAAAGAGACTTGCCGGTAACGAGGTTGAGCTAGGTATTGAGATACCGACGATCGAATCTCGGGCAAGTAACATACCAATGACAAAGGGAACAACGTATGTTATTATGCGGTTTGACCGATACAGATCTTCGTAGAATATGTAGGAACCAATATGAGCCTCCAGGTTCCGCTCTTGGTTATTGACCGGAGACATGTCTACATAGTTCTCGAACCCGTAGGGTCCACACGCTTAAAGTTCTGTGACGATCGGTATTATGAGTTTATATGTTTTGATGTACCGAAGGTAGTTCGAAGTCCCAGATATGATCACGGACATGACGAGGAGTCTCGAAATGACCGAGACATAAAGATTGATATATTGGAAGCCTACATTTGGACATCGAAAGAGTTCTGGGTGAAATCGGGATTTTACCAGAGTGCCGGAGGGGTTACCAGAACCCCCCGAGGGTTAATGGGCCTTGTTGGGCCCTAGTGGAGAGAGAGAGGGGCCGGCCAGGGCAGGCCGCGCGCCCCCTCCCCCTCTGGTCCGAATTGGACTAGGAAGGGGGGCGGCGCCCCCCTTTCCTTCTCTGTCTCCCCCTTCCTTTCCCCCTCCTAGTAGGAGTAGGAAAGAGGGGAGTCCTACTCCTATTAGGAGGAGGACTCCTCCTCCTAGCACGCCCTACAGGGCCGACCCGCCTCCCCCCTTTGCTCCTTTATATACGGGGGCAGGGGGCACCCTAGAACAGACAAGTTGATCATTGATCTCTCCCAGCCGTGTGCGGTGCCTCCCTCCACCATAATCCACCTCGGTCATACTGTAGAGGTGCTTAGGTGAAGCCGTGTGACGGTAGCTTCATCAACATCATCACCATGCCGTCGTGCTGACGAAACTCTCCCTCAAGCTCTACTGGATCGTGAGTTCGCGGGACGTCACCGAGCTGAACATGTGCTGAACGCGGAGGTGTCGTATGTTCGGTACTAAGGATCGGTCGATCGTGAAGACGTACGACTACATCAACCGCATTGTCATAGCGCTTCCGCTTAACAGTCTACGAGGGTATATGGACGACACTCTCCCCTCTCGTTGCTATGTATCACCATGATCTTGCGTGTGCGTAGGAATTTTTGTGAAATTACTATGTTCCCCAACAATCGGCGTGTGGTGAGCTATCAAGTGGAGTGTGCACCTCCATCGGGAATAGGTGGCACTGAAGGTGAATCATCGCCCATTTTTACCTTGCACGCGACACCTCGTCGGCAACATGTCACGGTAACAAGGCTCTGCCAGTAAAGCCTACCACGATAAGACAGGCGTTCAACCCCAGCAACGGGATATGAAGACACATGCCCCATCATTTAATGTGGTAGGTATTCCATTGTACATGTACCGTATGCACACTATTGTAGCCACTGGGTGACCCCTTGTGAGTATAAAAGGAGGCTTGGGCTACATAGATAAGGGTTCGACTCCTGGAGAGTTTCATCCCATGCGCGAGAGCACTTTCCAAAGCCCGACAAGCCCCGGCAAGGAAAGTTTATTGTTGTAATGATCCATTTCATCACATCCATCAATACAATCTAGTATGACGTATGGTTTTAGACTTTCCAGCGGCCTGAACCTGGGTAAAGACCACCATATCATAGATAATTGATTTGAGTGCCTTAGCGCCCCCAACACCGAACCAAAAAGGGGACGTCTCTCATTCCCGAAGTCGTGTCTTGGACATGTGACAAGAACCTTTCGAAGACTGGGAAAAGTAGTCATGTACATGGGCCGGCCCATTACCACTAAGGGGTGTATGATTTTCTATGGAAGCGTGCTATCCTAGGCAGTATTTCTTGGAGTGACTATGTCTCGCTTCTAGCTTTTTCAGTCTAAACACGCTATTTAAATATCATAGTCCAAATACATTGGGAGACAATCTAGGTCTAGAGGTTCGAGGAGCCACAAATGGCATCCTAAAGAAAAGGCCTAGAGTGTGCTTAGCGAGACTATGTGCCACAATATTAGTCTCATCTTCCTCGATGAAAGGACATGACATGAACTGAGCTAAACTTGCTTTGAACTCCTTGACGATGCCACCATATAGACCTCCTGCACTATTCTTGATATATGTAACAACCTCTTGGCAGTCTGATGCTATTATCAGATGTGTTAGAGAGAGACAGAGCATCGGCTCGCATGAAGCAACGTTGTAATGGGCCAACCCAGTGGCATTGTTTATTCGTTTTTGGTTTTTGTTCATTTGCTTCCTTAGTTCATTTCTTGATTTCATTTTTATTTTTTTAACTTTTTGTTACATTTTCAATACATATACTTAAAAAACTTAAGTTTGAAACAATGTTTGTGCACTGTTAAAATACTGTTGGTGCAACTTTTAAAAACATTTGTTAGCATTTGGAAAAAAGTTTTCAAGACGTATTTGAAAAATATATTTAACATTTATTCGAACAACAATGTTCAAAAACATGTGTTTGAAAAAATTTAATCATGCATTTGAAAAATATTAATGTGTATAAAATGTTTCAAATGTATATGAAAAATGCACAACATGTATGAAAAACAACAGACATCAAGAGATACATATGAACAAATGTTAATCAAGTATTTACAAAATGATAAACGTGTATAAAAATGTACAAGGTTTATGGAAACAAGTAGACATCAAAAATTATATATTCAAATAATGTTAATCACACATTTGAAAATGTTAACCGTGTACATAAAGATATTCCTGATGTATAAGAAAAATGTACAACATGTATGAATAGTTGAACACAAATTAATGTAAAAAATATATTTGAAAAAATACTAATCATATGTTTCAAATAGGTTAAATATATATAGAAAATGTATGATGTGTATGAGAAAGGAAATAGGCATCAATATGTTTGTAGAAATGTTAATCATGATATGTTTGTATAAATGTAATAATGTATTTAAAAATATTAAACGTATATTTAAAAATATACCTGATGTATACGAAAAATGAGGACTTATGTACTTCAAAAAATGTTTACTATGTATTCAAAATAGTGTTCTAAACATGTATTAAAATAAAAATGTATGTCATGTATTTTAAAAATATTCACCATGTATCAAATAAATGTTTTACATGTACACTAAAAATGTATGTTGTGTACTGAAAAAAGTAGACGTGTGTTAAAACATAAAACCAATAAAACAAGACAAAGAAACATAAAGTAAAAAAGAAAGAAAACAAATGTAAAATGATAGAAAAATCAGTGAAAACAAAGAAAAGAAGGAAAGGAAAAAACAATAAAAACCAAGAAAAAACTAATGAAAAATTAAGAAAAAAATAGAAAACCAGAGTAAACTAGTGAAGAAACAGATAAAAACGGAAGAAGAAAGAAACCAGCAATCTCGACCTGGACCAGCATATGAGAAAAATGGGCCGGCCCAGTACTGCACAACTACTCGAAAAAGATCAGGCCAGGCAGAATTACTCCCACTATAAGCGAGATATAGCTCTTGCGGTATTTTTTTTATTTGACATTTATTGGAGAGCAACTATACCCCTTGCAACGGACCTCCAGGTGTCACTTTTGATGCCCTACGAGCACGCCATGTGGTGCGTCCAGCCGCCCCCACATGTTGTCTGCGGGGCAGTCCCTCTGTAGTTTTTTTTTTTGTTTTCCCTAAGGTTTTGGAGGAAAAAATCATAGATTTTTTTTAGAGAAAAAAATTATGCTTCCAGAAGAAGCACATATATTTTTTCTCGCAGAGGCACAAATTTACTTTCGTGAGAAGTATAGATGTGCTTCCCGTGGAAGCACAGATTTGGTTTCGTGAGAAGCACAATTATGCTTCTTGAAAAGGGGAAAAGCTGAGAAAAAACGTCAAGATCCAATGCGACGTTTATAGGGATCATTACAATGTCATATGGAATGCCAGGTGCAACATAGCGGCCTATAGCCAGGAGAATATCTGGTGCATCGGTGCTGATGGTGTTATCAGTGCACCAAACTCACGTCCCACATTTTAAAATGTCCAAAATACTTCTGAAAATAATTAGTACATTCACACAACATTAACGTAGGTTGTCACAAAATGTCAAGTCAAAATTCGAAACATAGCTCGAAAAACAAAAATGACAAATTCAACACTGAATAGTACGTGGGCATTAGATTTGGCCCATTATTACAGGGATGCCAAAATTTTTATTTTTGTATCTCAGGAAATGTTTCAAATTTTGATAGAAATTCTGTGGCAACATATATTAATGTTGTGTCATTATTCTAGAATTTTTTTCTTTGGATTTTTAAACATTCTATGGCATCCAGTGCACTGGTACCACCACAAGCGTGTGCATCACATTCCTGCCTACACCTAGAGAGAGAGAGAGAGAAATAGGGAGAGAGAGAGAGAGTTTAGCTAGGTAATGAGCTTCAAAATTCACATAAACTAGTGATTTCACATTTATTGTGCAAAGTGTCGAGCAAATGCATAAAGCGCTAGCGACTTGGTCAACTAATTGCAAGGGTCCACTATTACGAGCAGATTTATCAAAGCCCCTTTGCGATACATGCCTTTGTGCAGTCTTGCCTGGGAGAAATGAATACCATTCAGACTCAGTCACCCAACCCGACAAGATCTTCTGTTGTGCGCCCAATGCATTGGATCGCACCTCCAGCAGGTTCAGCAAAGATCAATGTCGATGCTGCAGTTGGGAGAGGAGGACATTATGGAGCAGTAGGTGGGATTTGCCGAGACCAAACAAACTATTTCTTGGTGCATCAGCCATTGTTTATTAACGTGTTTCAGATCCGGCAACACTTGAATGTATGGCGATCAGGGAGGCCCTAACCCTAGCGGATGATATTTATGAGATGAGAATACAACTAGCATCGGATTGCAAAGTGGTGGTCAAGGACATTCGAGACAAAAGCCCTACAGTGTACGGAGCAATCATATATGAAATCATAGAACATAAGTCTACTTTCCAGTCTTGTAATATTAGCCATGAATTTAGGAGCTCAAACATCGAGGCTCACAAGCTCGCGAAGCACGCTTTATCCCTATCAGTTGGCTGGCATGTTTGGCTGGGTCAACCGAAAGGACTTTTTTTCGTCCATGTAAACATCGTGACGAGTTAATAAAAAGCTTCAGAATTTGTCTAAAAAAACAACGGGGTGGTTTTTGGTCTTCCTTTCCGGTTTTTCTTTTCACTTGTTTCCAATGTTCTCTTGTAGTTTTATTTTCTTCTTTTATCCTTTTTTTTAATTTTCTCTTTTACCATTTCAAAATTCATGAACATTTTTTAATTCACTAATATTTCTCCAAATTTAAGAGCATTTTCTAAATACATGAATATTTATTAAATTCAAAATGTGTTTTTAATACAAGCACTTCTAAATTTCAGAATTTTTTGAAAAATTTAATGTGATTAAAATTGTCAAAATTTTAAATTCATGATCATTTTCTCAAATATACATGTACATTTTAAATCTGATAACTTTTTACAAGTTTGTGGTCAAATTGAATCCATGTACATTTTAAAAATTTATGAAGATTTTTAATTGACATAGACGTTTGTCTACTTTCTAATTTTTTAAAATCAAACAATTTCTAGTATTGAGCAATATGGGGTTTTGAGGAAATCCAGCTGAAAGACAAAAGAAGAGGAACCAAGGAAGACAATCGAGGGTTCTTTAAAAAAAACGAAGAACTACAAGAGGAACTGTCACATCCTAGTTAGCCATGCATTAGAGTGTTGCATCATGTCTACTTTCATCAGAAACTTGAAATGGGGATGACAGAACCCCCAGTCCCTTCTGAAACCAACTAGGGTTACTAAAAAAACTTTCCAATGAACCTGAAATGCCCTTCTAAAATGCCCATCATTTTTGTCTTGGTTCAGAACCTCTGCCAAAAGTAGTGCACATTTTCCTAGGCCATCTTAGGGTTTTTGAATTAAATCATAAATATTTGAATTTGGGCATTTAAAATTATATAAAATATTTAAATGCTCAAATATCTCCAAACTAAAATGTTCCATGTTGGAAATAATCCAACTATGGACCAGGAGTAATTTGGTGATTTTAGGAGTTGCCTAAGTATTTTATTTAATTCAACAAAGTTGCAGAAATAAAAAAAACAGAAACAGAAAGGAAAAGGGAAAACTTACCTGGCGCCACCACAGGCCCACCAGCCAGCCCACCTGGCCGGCCCAGCCCGGCCACCGCTCCAGCGAGCTGCTTGGCTTGCCAGGCAGGCAGCCAAGGTGCTCGGCGGCGGCACCGCAGCTCGCCACGCAGCTGCACGCCGCCCTGCTTCCCCCTCTCGCCGGCCTGATGGCCTGGACGAGCTCCACGTCGCGCCCCGACCCCCCTGGACACCTCCATTCGCCCCCAGTTCCTCTCCCTCGCACTCCCACGCCATGGCCGACGCCACCGTCGCCGCACCGCCGCCGTAGCTGTGCTCCCCGTCGTCTCCACGCCGCGCCACCGTGTCCAGAAGCTCCGCCGTCCTCTACTTCTTCGAGCTAGCCGAGCCCCGAGCGCTCGCGTGCCCCGAAGCCGCCGCACCAACCTCGCCCGAACCGCCATCGCCGGAGATCCCCTTCGCCGTCGCCGCCGCAGCAGCTCGTCCCCGACCACGCCGTCCTTTCCATCAAGACCGCAGTGAGCTGGGCTAACTTCCCCTTCCTCTCTTTCTCTCTCTCGTGCACCACAGCGAGCACACTAAGCTCACCCGCACGCGCCGTCGCGGACCTCTTCGCCGACGTGCTCCCGGCCATCCTCCGGCCACCTCGCCTTGTCCATCGCACTCACCATGCCGCGTTGGAGCTAACCATGCACTCCCCGCACCTCACCGCACACTCTAGCCACGAGTTCGTCTTCAACCGAACTCCGGCGGCCGCCAAAGTCGCCGCCGGCGCCAACTCCGGCCACCCCGAGCCCAACCACCACCACCAATAGTCGCGGCTCAACCTCAGCAACACGTAGATGCCTTCCGCCGTCCATTTGGTTGCCGGAATGGCAAAAAGCACTTTCGCCGCCGCGTCGGGCTCGCCGGCGGCTAGACGCCGGCGTGTTTGACTCTGACTTTGACCACGGGTGGGCCCCGGTTGACCCCCTGGGTCTATGACATGTGGGGCCCCCTCTGCTAATTAATCCAGTTAGTTTAAATCTAATTTAATTAAACTAATTGAATACTGACATGCGGGACCCACTGGTCAGTTTGACCTGGACCAGCCCGTTGACCACTGACGTCATCATGACGTAGTGCTGACGCAGTAATTTAATTACTGGAATTATATTTTTACACAGGAAATTCCAGAATATTATTTAAAACTTCAAAAATTCATAACTTTTATTCTGTAACTCCAAATTGGACAAATTATATATGAAAAATGATCAGAAAAATCCAATCTATCCATCTGTACTATTTTCATGCATGATCAAACAAGTTAAATTGATGTTAAATGCAGAACAAGGAAAAGCACTTGAAGAGGCCATGTTTGAGTTTGAAATTTGAATCTTTGATTCAAATTTGTTCAAACCCTTCTGGTTTTAGTTGCATTAGCCCAACACACTCATATTGCCATGTTTCATGCATGCATCATATTGTTGCACATTGTTTGGTGATGCTTGTGTATCGATGTCCTTTGCGACAGGTTCTGCCTCCGAAGAGTACCGTGATTACCCTAACGAAGAACCGTATCAGTGCATCGAACCATCAGGCAAGCAACCAACCATTTGATCATATCGATACAATCCCATGTTCTCGCTCCTGCTCTCTTTTACTGCATTAAGACAACGCGTTTCAAACTGCTGTGTGCTACGGTAGTTGAACCCTTTTCCTCTGCATGACCTGTCATTGCCACAGTAACTAGATGAAACCCACTAGCATGTGTAGGAGTTGATTGAGCCATATGTATGTGTTGTTCCTACCTTGCTATGCCTGCTATGCTTAGAGTCGTGTCAGGTCTGGTTCATCTGGGTGATGGGCTAGGGTGAAATGATTATGTCGGTAATGAGAGTGGTGTGGTGAACACGATTTGGTAAAGGTATCGATGAGAGGCCATGTAGGAGTACATGGTGGGTTGTTTCATTGAAGCCGACCTTAAGCACTGAGATCTGTATGTGTGATTTAAGAATCAGCTACTACCATGCATTGGGCCCGAAACCAATGGACCCTCTCGGCTTCTTATTCACCCTAGTTCTCCGTCCAGGAGTTGCAAGTAGTTTCTGGTGTTTGTAGCCTACTGGAGGCCGTGGACAGCGCTGACCGTAGGGGTGGGCTGTGATGCGGTAGGTACGTGGCCGAGTGTACCGAATAGCCGTTAGGTATCTCGGGAACCCTGTTCACATTGTTCGGGGCCGTATGGGAAACCTCGGCCGGACTCCCTGCGGATGGAACCTGAATAGGCGATAAACCTGGACTGGAGGCTTAGGTGATTAGGTAGGTCGTGGCCGACACCCACGTTGGGCTTCCGCTTGAAGGTTGCCGAGTACATGTCGTGTAAACGACGGTAAGTGGTGAGAGCGTGTATGAAGAAGTACACCCCTGAAGGGTTAACATGATCTATTTGAATAGCCGCGTCCGCGGTAAAGGACTACTTGGTTGCCGATACAGTTCATAGACAAGTAAATGGAAACTACTAAAAGCCTCAAGATAAGTGTGAGTGCCGAGGATGGCCCTTCCGTAGGAAGCCGGAGGTGGATCCTCGGTAGTGTATTGAAGTGGTGAGTAGTGGACTCGTGTGCGCAAAACCATTTCAAGTTGGAGTATCGTAGGATAGTCTAGCCAAGAGTCAAAGCTGGCTTGCTGCAATAACCCCACCAACCCTTCTTGATAATATGCATGTATGTAGGATCTGATGTAAGTCTTGCTGAGTACCTTTGTACTCATGTTGCTATAATCTACATTTTTACAGAAGACGCTGCAACCCCTTCTGATGGGTTCTATGTAGACGTTGACATCAACGAGTAGGCTAAAGACCCAGGTGGTGACCCTGAGCTTGTGAAGGACCACGTAGTATAGTAGGCTTTCCAAGCCTCTTTTATTTTACTAGTTGTCTGTACTCAGACAAGTTACTTCCGCTGCTGGTTTGTATGACTGTATGACTTGTATGTTGGGTCGTGAGACCCGTACCTTTGTGTATGTTATGTATGGCTCCCTGAGCCTTAAATAAAGTACTTGTGTCGTAGAGTCATGTTGTGATGCTTCGTTGTATTTGCACATATCGAGCATATTGTGTGTATGATTGAAATGCTTGGTATGTGTGGGATCTGACTATCTAGTTGTTTATCTTTAGTAGCCTCTCTTACCGGGAAATGTCTCCTAGTGTTACCGCTGAGCCATGGTAGCTTGCTACTGCTCTGGAACACTTAGGCTGGCCGGCATGTGTCCTTCTTCGTTCCTGTGTCTGTCCCTTCGGGGAAATGTCACGCTTTGAGTACCGGAGTCCTGTTAGCCCGCTACAGCCCGGTTTACCGGAGTCCTGCTAGCCCAGCGCTACAGCCCGGACCCACTTGCTGATGACCGACACGTTCGAAGCTGGGTCATGGATGCCCGTCCCTGTAAGTCCGTGCCACTTTGGGTTTACGACTAGTCATGTCAGCCCGGGCTCCTTATCATATGGATGCTAGCGACACTATCATATACGTGAGCCAAAAGGCGCAAACGGTCCCGGGCAAAGGTAAGGCGACACCCGTGGGGATACCGTGCGTGAGGCCGCAAAGTGATATGAGGTGTTACCGGCTAGATCGATGTGACATCGAGTCGGGGTCCTGACAGCGTTGGCATCAGAGCCGGACTGCCTGTAGGTTCTCCAAGCCAAACTGGTCGATGTTGAGTCTAGAAATTCTTTAGTTATATGTAGGGGAATTGTTTGTGGGTTGGAACGTAAGGCTCTTTTTACTCCTTTATCTAATGACATTCTGATCTGAGTCAGTCCATTCTTCCACCGGGGGTTAAGGAATTAGGATCTATTCTCTCTATCAGGATCACGTGTTACTAATCAGTAGTACCTTATAAGTTTGATGGATACAAGCCTAGTTCAGTTCTACTACCACATTATGTTGTTAGAATGGATTCAGAACTTTGATATGATGATGTTGAGTGTGTACGAAATCCTTTGTCAAATGTCTCAAATCCTTCTTGAGCATTTACAGCTGTTATGCTGCCGAAATTTTGCTAGAAATTCTAATGCCTTTGCATTATGATTGTGCTTTCAGATGGCCACCCGCGACCTCAATCAAGTGGTTCGCCTGACTCGATGCCTAGATGTACCCGGCCATACTGCCAAGTTGGTCAGGGTAATGATTGAGGCTGGATACCGCTGGTATCCTGAGTACACGGTCGAAGAGCAATTTCGGGACTTCAATCAAAGCCAGTATCTCTGCCGAAGAAGCTCAAGAGGATCCCAACGTCGTTCTCGGTACGCTTCTTGTTAATTGCCACCCGGCATCTGTTCTTTTCGATACAGGAGCCTCTCATTCTTTTATATCCGAAAATTATGCTCGTTCGCATAACGTTGCATTCTGTGACATGCCATCCACTATGGAAATTTCTACCCCTGGTTCTAGATGGCAGACCTCTAGGGTAAGTTATGGAAATGAAATCCAAGTCGACAGACTTGTTTTTCTCGCGTCTTTGATAGCCCTTAAATCTTCAGATATTAATATCATTTTGGGTATGGACTGGATGTCAGCTCATCAAGCCAAAATTGATTGCTTCTCTAGGACTGTTCAACTCACCCATCCTTCGGGGAAGATAGTCAATGTCTTGACCCGAATAGCCAAGCGACAATTATATTCTCTTAACGCCAGCCCTTTGCCAGACCTTGAGGACATTCCGGTAGTCCGTGACTTCCCGGATGTCTTTCCAGAGGAATTGCCAGGTGTTCCACCTGACAGGGATGTTGAGTTCGTAATCGACCTCATCCCCGGAACCGTTCCGATTGCTAGAAGACCTTATAAGATGGCACCACTAGAACTAGCCGAGCTTAAGAAACAACTCGATGAATCCTTGAAAAGGGGTTTCATCCGCCCTAGTTCATCTCCGTGGGCTTGCCCCGTCCTATTCGTCAAGAAGAAGGATGGTACGGACCGGATGGTTGTAGATTACCGACCTATCAATTTGGTCACAATCAAGAACAAATATCCACTTCCCAGGATCAACGATCTGTATGATCAGCTCGCTGGATCCTCAGTCTTCTCCAAGATGGATTTGAGGTTGGGCTACCATCAAATCAAAATCAGAAACGGGGACATTCCTAAAACGGCCTTTGTTACTCGTTATGGCCAATACGAGTACACCGTCATGTCCTTCGGTTTAACCAACGCTCCAGCCACTTTTTCTCGGTTAATGAACTCAATCTTCATGGAGTATTTGGATAAATTCGTCGTTGTTTACCTCGATGATATACTCATCTACTCCAAGAACGAGGAAGAACATGCCGAACATCTAAGGCTAGTGTTGAAGAAACTTCGAGAGCATCGCCTTTATGCCAAATTTTCCAAATGTGAATTCTGGTTGTCAGAAGTGACCTATCTGGGTCATGTAATATCTGGTAAAGGTATTGCTGTTAACCCTGAGCGAGTTCAAGCCGTCCTTAATTGGACTCCACCCGAATCGGTCAAGCAAGTTCGGAGTTTTCTAGGCTTAGCGAGCTATTGTCGTCGCTTTGTCGAGAACTTCTCCAAAGTTGCTAAACCTCTAACCGAACTCCTCAAGAAAGATAAGAAGTTCGAATGGACTCCACAATGCGAGCACAGCTTTCAGGAACTGAAAAGACGCCTGACCTCTGCTCCCGTACTGGTACCGCCAGACTTTTCCAAGGACTTTGTTATCTACTGCGACGCCTCGCGACAAGGACTAGGTTGCATTCTTATGCAAGACCGACACGTAATTGCTTACGCTTCACGGCAATTGCACCCACATGAGGAGAATTATCCTACTCATGATCTAGAGCTTGCAGCCGTAGTCTATGCACTTAAGACCTGGCGACATTACCTCCTCGGTAATCGTTGCGAAATATTCACTGATCACCAAAGTCTGAAGTATATTTTCACCCAACCGGATTTGAATCTCAGGCAAAGACGTTGGGTTGAATTGATCATAGACTTTGACTTAGGAATAACCTATACCCCAGGGAAAGCCAACGTCATGGCTGATGCGCTAAGTCGTAAATCTTATTGTAACAATCTGATGTTACAACAAAGTCAACCGCTTCTCCATGGGGAATTTCGGAAGCTTAACCTTCACATTGTACCTCAAGGTTTTCTTTCCACCTTGGTGGCAAAACCTACCCTTACGGATCAGATTATCAAAGCACAGAAGGTAGATCCGGGAATTTCTCGCATCAAGAGAAACATCCAGAAAGGAATTGCGAATTGCTTCTCCATTAATGATCAAGGGGTCGTATACTTCGGGGATCGACTAGTGGTTCCCAAAGTGCGAAACCTGAGGCGATTGATCCTTAAGGAAGCTCACGAATCTCCTCTCACCATTCATCCCGGTAGTACTAAGATGTATCAGGACCTACGCCAGAGGTTCTGGTGGACTAGGATGAAGAGAGAAATTGCTCAGTATATTGCTAATTGCGACGTCTGTCGTCATGTAAAAGCAGAGCATCAACGGCCTGCTGGCACCCTTCAACCCTTAGCTATTCCTGAATGGAAATGGGATAAAATTGGTATGGATTTCATTACCGGTTTTCCCAGGACCAAGAGAGGGAATAATGCTATTTTCGTCGTGGTCGGTCGTCTTTCCAAAGTAGCCCATTTTTTACCCGTTCGTGAGAGTATAACCGCTAGCCAGCTGGCAGACTTATACATCTCCCGAATAGTGTCCCTCCATGGTGTTCCTTTGGAAATTAACTCGGATCGAGGAAGTCTTTTCACCTCTCGATTTTGGGAAAGCTTCCAAAATGCTATGGGAACCCGTCTCTCTTTTAGCACCGCTTTCCACCCTCAGTCGAGTGGTCAAGTAGAACGCGTCAATCAGATTCTAGAAGACATGCTTCGAGCCTCTGTTATCTCATTCGGAATGGACTGGGAGAAGTGCCTTCCATTTGCCGAATTCGCTTACAACAACAGCTATCAATCTAGCTTGGGTAAAGCCCCTTTTGAAGTTCTCTATGGACGACGGTGTCGAACACCCCTTAACTGGTCAGAGACCGGGGAAAGACAATTCTTTGGCCCGGATATGATTCAGGAAGCAGAAGAACAAGTTCGTATCGTTCGTGAAAAGTTGAAAACAGCCCAATCTCGTCAAAAGAGTCAATATGACCGAAAACATAAGGCTATGACTTTCGAGGTTGACGAGAAGGCTTATCTTCGGGTCACCCCTCTGAAGGGAACCCATCGTTTCGGTATCAAGGGCAAATTGGCTCCTCGTTACATTGGACCTTTTCGCATTCTCGCCAAACGAGGGGAAGTTGCCTACCAATTGGAACTACCTCCGCACCTCTCCAGGGTCCACGATGTCTTCCACGTTTCTCAACTCAGGCGTTGCTTCTCGGATCCTATCCGGGGAGTGGACCACGAAACGCTTGATCTCCAAGATAATCTTACATATCGAGAGTACCCCATTCGTATCCTCGATCAAGCCGAACGTACCACCCGGCGTCATAATATCAAGTTTCTCAAAGTTCAATGGTCGCACCATTCTGAGGATGAAGCAACTTGGGAAAGGGAGGATCGTCTTCGACTTGAATATCCCGCCTTCTTCCCGGAGGAACCCAAATCTCGGGACGAGATTCTTTTGAGTGGGGGTGAGTTGTCACATCCTAGTTAGCCATGCATTAGAGTGTTGCATCATGTCTACTTTCATCAGAAACTTGAAATGGGGATGACAGAACCCCCAGTCCCCTCTGAAACCAACTAGGGTTACTAAAAAAACTTTCCAATGAACCTGAAATGCCCTTCTAAAATGCCCATCATTTTTGTCTTGGTTCAGAACCTCTGCCAAAAGTGGTGCACATTTTCCTAGGCCATCTTAGGGTTTTTGAATTAAATCATAAATATTTGAATTTGGGCATTTAAAATTATATAAAATATTTAAATGCTCAAATATCTCCAAACTAAAATGTTCCATGTTGGAAATAATCCAACTATGGACCAGGAGTAATTTGGTGATTTTAGGAGTTGCCTAAGTATTTTATTTAATTCAACAAAGTTGCAGAAATAAAAAAACAGAAACAGAAAGGAAAAGGGAAAACTTACCTGGCGCCACCACAGGCCCACCAGCCAGCCCACCTGGCCGGCCCAGCCCGGCCACCGCTCCAGCGAGCTGCTTGGCTTGCCAGGCAGGCAGCCAAGGTGCTCGGCGGCGGCACCGCAGCTCGCCACGCAGCTGCACGCCGCCCTGCTTCCCCCTCTCGCCGGCCTGATGGCCTGGACGAGCTCCACGTCGCGCCCCGACCCCCCTGGACACCTCCATTCGCCCCCAGTTCCTCTCCCTCGCGCTCCCACGCCATGGCCGACGCCACCGTCGCCGCACCGCCGCCGTAGCTGTGCTCCCCGTCGTCTCCACGCCGCGCCACCGTGTCCAGAAGCTCCGCCGTCCTCTACTTCTTCGAGCTAGCCGAGCCCCGAGCGCTCGCGTGCCCCGAAGCCGCCGCACCAACCTCGCCCGAACCGCCATCGCCGGAGATCCCCTTCGCCGTCGCCGCCGCAGCAGCTCGTCCCCGACCACGCCGTCCTTTCCATCAAGACCGCAGTGAGCTGGGCTAACTTCCCCTTCCTCTCTTTCTCTCTCTCGTGCACCACAGCGAGCACACTAAGCTCACCCGCACGCGCCGTCGCGGACCTCTTCGCCGACGTGCTCCCGGCCATCCTCCGGCCACCTCGCCTTGTCCATCGCACTCACCATGCCGCGTTGGAGCTAACCATGCACTCCCCGCACCTCACCGCACACTCTAGCCACGAGTTCGTCTTCAACCGAACTCCGGCGGCCGCCAAAGTCGCCGCCGGCGCCAACTCCGGCCACCCCGAGCCCAACCACCACCACCAATAGTCGCGGCTCAACCTCAGCAACACGTAGATGCCTTCCGCCGTCCATTTGGTTGCCGGAATGGCAAAAAGCACTTTCGCCGCCGCGTCGGGCTCGCCGGCGGCTAGACGCCGGCGTGTTTGACTCTGACTTTGACCACGGGTGGGCCCCGGTTGACCCCCTGGGTCTATGACATGTGGGGCCCCCTCTGCTAATTAATCCAGTTAGTTTAAATCTAATTTAATTAAACTAATTGAATACTGACATGCGGGACCCACTGGTCAGTTTGACCTGGACCAGCCCGTTGACCACTGACGTCATCATGACGTAGTGCTGACGCAGTAATTTAATTACTGGAATTATATTTTTACACAGGAAATTCCAGAATATTATTTAAACTTCAAAAATTCATAACTTTTATTCTGTAACTCCAAATTGGACAAATTATATATGAAAAATGATCAGAAAAATCCAATCTATCCATCTGTACTATTTTCATGCATGATCAAACAAGTTAAATTGATGTTAAATGCAGAACAAGGAAAAGCACTTGAAGAGGCCATGTTTGAGTTTGAAATTTGAATCTTTGATTCAAATTTGTTCAAACCCTTCTGGTTTTAGTTGCATTAGCCCAACACACTCATATTGCCATGTTTCATGCATGCATCATATTGTTGCACATTGTTTGGTGATGCTTGTGTATCGATGTCCTTTGCGACAGGTTCTGCCTCCGAAGAGTACCGTGATTACCCTAACGAAGAACCGTATCAGTGCATCGAACCATCAGGCAAGCAACCAACCATTTGATCATATCGATACAATCCCATGTTCTCGCTCCTGCTCTCTTTTACTGCATTAAGACAACGCGTTTCAAACTGCTGTGTGCTACGGTAGTTGAACCCTTTTCCTCTGCATGACCTGTCATTGCCACAGTAACTAGATGAAACCCACTAGCATGTGTAGGAGTTGATTGAGCCATATGTATGTGTTGTTCCTACCTTGCTATGCCTGCTATGCTTAGAGTCGTGTCAGGTCTGGTTCATCTGGGTGATGGGCTAGGGTGAAATGATTATGTCGGTAATGAGAGTGGTGTGGTGAACACGATTTGGTAAAGGTATCGATGAGAGGCCATGTAGGAGTACATGGTGGGTTGTTTCATTGAAGCCGACCTTAAGCACTGAGATCTGTATGTGTGATTTAAGAATCAGCTACTACCATGCATTGGGCCCGAAACCAATGGACCCTCTCGGCTTCTTATTCACCCTAGTTCTCCGTCCAGGAGTTGCAAGTAGTTTCTGGTGTTTGTAGCCTACTGGAGGCCGTGGACAGCGCTGACCGTAGGGGTGGGCTGTGATGCGGTAGGTACGTGGCCGGGTGTACCGAATAGCCGTTAGGTATCTCGGGAACCCTGTTCACATCGTTCGGGGCCGTATGGGAAACCTCGGCCGGACTCCCTGCGGATGGAACCTGAATAGGCGATAAACCTGGACTGGAGGCTTAGGTGATTAGGTAGGTCGTGGCCGACACCCACGTTGGGCTTCCGCTTGAAGGTTGCCGAGTACATGTCGTGTAAACGACGGTAAGTGGTGAGAGCGTGTATGAAGAAGTACACCCCTGAAGGGTTAACATGATCTATTTGAATAGCCGCGTCCGTGGTAAAGGACTACTTGGTTGCCGATACAGTTCATAGACAAGTAAATGGAAACTACTAAAAGCCTCAAGATAAGTGTGAGTGCCGAGGATGGCCCTTCCGTAGGAAGCCGGAGGTGGATCCTCGGTAGTGTATTGAAGTGGTGAGTAGTGGACTCGTGTGCGCAAAACCATTTCAAGTTGGAGTATCGTAGGATAGTCTAGCCAAGAGTCAAAGCTGGCTTGCTGCAATAACCCCACCAACCCTTCTTGATAATATGCATGTATGTAGGATCTGATGTAAGTCTTGCTGAGTACCTTTGTACTCATGTTGCTATAATCTACATTTTTACAGAAGACGCTGCAACCCCTTCTGATGGGTTCTATGTAGACGTTGACATCAACGAGTAGGCTAAAGACCCAGGTGGTGACCCTGAGCTTGTGAAGGACCACGTAGTATAGTAGGCTTTCCAAGCCTCTTTTATTTTACTAGTTGTCTGTACTCAGACAAGTTACTTCCGCTGCTGGTTTGTATGACTGTATGACTTGTATGTTGGGTCGTGAGACCCGTACCTTTGTGTATGTTATGTATGGCTCCCTGAGCCTTAAATAAAGTACTTGTGTCGTAGAGTCATGTTGTGATGCTTCGTTGTATTTGCACATATCGAGCATATTGTGTGTATGATTGAAATGCTTGGTATGTGTGGGATCTGACTATCTAGTTGTTTATCTTTAGTAGCCTCTCTTACCGGGAAATGTCTCCTAGTGTTACCGCTGAGCCATGGTAGCTTACTACTGCTCTGGAACACTTAGGCTGGCCGGCATGTGTCCTTCTTCGTTCCTGTGTCTGTCCCTTCGGGGAAATGTCACGCTTTGAGTACCGGAGTCCTGTTAGCCCGCTACAGCCCGGTTTACCGGAGTCCTGCTAGCCCAGCGCTACAGCCCGGACCCACTTGCTGATGACCGACACGTTCGAAGCTGGGTCATGGATGCCTGTCCCTGTAAGTCCGTGCCACTTTGGGTTTACGACTAGTCATGTCAGCCCGGGCTCCTTATCATATGGATGCTAGCGACACTATCATATACGTGAGCCAAAAGGCGCAAACGGTCCCGGGCAAAGGTAAGGCGACACCCGTGGGGATACCGTGCGTGAGGCCGCAAAGTGATATGAGGTGTTACCGGCTAGATCGATGTGACATCGAGTCAGGGTCCTGACAGGAACGAACAAAGGAAAAATGTGAAAGTGGCCTGGCCCAGACCGAGCTATGTGCGTCTGATTGAGGCTTTGATGCAGGGGCCAAGCTATGTCTCGGGACTCACTAGCTGGCGGGTACCCCCTCCAGTTGTCTCCTAGCGGGGCGCACGGGGAACTGCCACGTGGTGCGCCCAACCACCGCCACGTGTCATGCTGGCCATACATCGTGGCAGCACAAATTTTTTATTTTCTGTACACATTTTCGGGAACTTTTCTTTGGCTTTTCATCTTTTGCCTAGTTTTTTTCCCAAGTTTTGGTGAAACCTTTTTTTTTTCAAAGTGCATACCTCTCTGTATCGTGGAAGCATAGATATGCTTTCGCATGAAGTACAATTGTGCTTTTCATGAAAGCATGGATTGTGCTTCTCAAAAAGGAAAAAAAGCATAGTGTTGCTTTCACGAGAAGCACATCTTCTTCTTTCACAAAAAAGTGAAAAGGCACGGTCTTTTTTTTGTGAGAAGCACTTCCTCGAAAAAGCGAAAAGCACAACACGGGCTTCCCAAAAAGAGTAAAAATCACAAATTGTGCTTATAGCTCTGGGTTTCCCTTCCTTTTTTGGAATTCAATTTTTTTTTGTGTTTTTTATTTTTGGTTTTTATAGAAGTTTTTTGTTTTTTTCGGTTTTTTCACGGTGTCTCGTTTTTTTGTGAAAAAAAGTTTATCAAAACCTATTAACATGGGGTCTAGTTTCGAAGATATCAAACAGTCGTTATTTGAAGACATGATTCAGGAGATAGAATGTTTTGAACAAAGGAATCTATAAAAAAAATAGAGAACTCCGTGATTGCGACAAGTGAGCACATGCAGTGTGTCATTTGTCTACACCTGAGAAGGTGAGGAGTGACTTTTGCAAGGGTTAACCCTTAACTATTGATTTCAAAACAAATGTGATTATTTAAAATGGATTATTCACACTGTTTTCCAGAGACCCTCCATCCCTCCCCGCCGTCGTCGGGTGCCCCGCCAGGCAATGTCCCGCCATGGGTGGCGGCGGGGCGGCGGTCCCGCATCATCCTCACCCTCTCCGCCCCCTTTCTCCCTCCCTCTCCCCCATGTCTTCCCCTAACCCTAACTTAGGTCGATGCCAGTGGGTGCTTTCCTGCCATGCCGTCGAGTGAGAGTCTTCTTGAACGAGGTAGAAGCAACTAGCTGGGCTGACACCTTACCTCTCCTCAACCTGAGGCTCTTCATGCAGGAGCCTTTTTCGGCTCAGATCTGGGTCAGGCGGGGCTCTTCGGCCAGGGTTGGTGGTCGCAGCTCGGGGGGGGGGGGCTATGGCTGCCACCTACCTCATGAGGTGGTCACGCCCAGGGGCGCCAGTGGACGCCTCGACTAGCCTTGTGTTGGTAGCTTGTTGCCCCGTTCTTGGTCAAAGTGGGGTTGCGAGCCGTATGGGTGGACATGACCAGGGGTCACGGACATCGACGTCCGCTCGTGCGTCGGTGGTCCCGTCACCAGTTTGGGGTCGCGCCGGCTTTGGTCTGTTGGCTTGGCAGGGTGCGGTGGTCTTCTCAGGAAGACCAACAGTGTTGTCTTCACATATGCTCTTCCTTGTGATGGCGGTCACGTAGCAGTGCCTAGGGAGGATGGTGGAGCGAAAGCTACACAAGGCACTGTCCGTTGCAGGCGAGGATGATCTGTACGGACATTGTTCTTGTTGGAAATATGCCCTAGAGGCAATAATAAATTGGTTATTATTATATTTCCTTGTTCATGATAATCGTTTATTATCCATGCTAGAATTGTATTGATAGGAAACTCAGATACATGTGTGGATACATAGACAACACCATGTCCCTAGTAAGCCTCTAGTTGACTAGCTCGTTGATCAATAGATGGTTACGGTTTCCTGACCATGGACATTGGATGTCGTTGATAACGGGATCACATCATTAGGAGAATGATGTGATGGACAAGACCCAATCCTAAGCCTAGCACAAGATCATGTAGTTCGTATGCTAAAGCTTTTCTAATGTCAAGTATCATTTCCTTAGACCATGAGATTGTGCAACTCCCGGATACCGTAGGAGTGCTTTGGGTGTGCCAAACGTCACAACGTAACTGGGTGGCTATAAAGGTACACTACAGGTATCTCCGAAAGTGTCTGTTGGGTTGGCACGAATCGAGACTGGGATTTGTCACTCCGTGTAAAACGGAGAGGTATCTCTGGGCCCACTCGGTAGGACATCATCATAATGTGCACAATGTGATCAAGGAGTTGATCACGGGATGATGTGTTACGGAACGAGTAAAGAGACTTGCCGGTAACGAGATTGAACAAGGTATCGGGATACCGACGATCGAATCTCGGGCAAGTATCGTACCGTTAGACAAAGGGAATTGTATACGGGATTGATTAAGTCCTTGACATCGTGTTTCATCCAATGAGATCATCGTGGAGCATGTGGGAGACAGCATGGGTATCCAGATCCCGCTGTTGGTTATTGACCTGAGAGTTGTCTCGGCCATGTCTGCATGACTTTCGAACCCGTAGGGTCTACACACTTAAGGTTCGATGATGCTAGGGTTATAGGGAAAGTATGTACGCGGTTACCGAATGTTGTTCGGAGTCCCGGATGAGATCCCGGACGTCATGAGGAGTTCTGGAATGGTCCGGAGGTAAAGATTGATATATAGGAAGTATGGTTTTGGCCACCGGAAGTGTTCCGGGCATCACCGGTAGTGTATCGGGACCACCGGAGGGGTCCGGGGGTCCATCAGGTGGGGCCACCAGCCCCGGAGGCCTACATGGGCCAATAGTGGGAAGGGACCAGCCCCTAGGTGGGCTGGGGCGCCTCCCACCAAGGCCCAAGGCGCAAGGGAGAGTGGAAGGGGGCAAACCCTAGGCTCAGATGGGCCTAAGGCCCACCTAGTGGTGCGCCCCCCTCTCTCCCCCCTTGGCCGCCCCCCTAGATGGGATCTAGGGCTGGCCGCCACCCCTAGGGGTGGAAACCTAGGTGGGGGCACAGCCCCTCCCCTCCCCCTATATATACTTTGAGGTTTTGGGCTGCCAGAGACACGATTCAATCTCCCTGTTGGCGCAGCCCTACCCCTCTCCCTCCTCATCTCTCGTAGTGCTTGGCGAAGCCCTGCTGGAGTCCCGCACTCCTCCACCACCACCACACCGTCGTGCTGTTGCTGGATGGATTCTTCCCAACCTCTCCTTCTCCCCTTGCTGGATCAAGGCGTAGGAGACGTCACCGGGCTGTACGTGTGTTGAACACGGAGGTGCCGTCCGTTCGGCACTAGGATCATCGGTGATTTGGATCACGACAAGTACGACTCCATCAACCCCGTTCACTTGAACGCTTCCGCTTAGCGATCTACAAGGGTATGTAGATGCACTCTCCTTCCCTCGTTGCTAGATTACTCCATAGATTGATCTTGGTGATGCGTAGAAAATTTTGAATTTCTGCTACGTTCCCCAACAGTGGCATCATGAGCTAGGTCTATGCGTAGTTACTATGCACGAGTAGAACACAAAGTAGTTGTGGGCGTCGATATTGTCAATTATCTTGCCGTTACTAGTCTTATCTTGATTCGGCGGCATCGTGGGATGAAGCGGCCCGGACCAACCTTACACGTACGCTTACGTGAGACCGGTTCCACCGACTGACATGCACTAGTTGCATAAGGTGGCTGGCGGGTGTCTGTCTCTCCCACTTTAGTCGGATCGAATTCGATGAACAGGGTCCTTATGAAGGGTAAATAGAAATTGGCAATTCACGTTGTGGTTTTGGCGTAGGTAAGAAACGTTCTTGCTAGAAACCTATAGCAGCCACGTAAAAACTTGCAACAACAATTAGAGGACGTCTAACTTGTTTTTGCAGCAAGTGTTTTGTGATGTGATATGGCCAAAGGATGTGATGAATGATATATATGTGATGTATGAGATCATGTTCTTGTAATAGGAATCACGACTTGCATGTCGATGAGTATGACAATCGGCAGGAGCCATAGGAGTTGTCTTAATTTATTTATGACCTGCGTGTCAACATAAACGCCATGTAATTACTTTACTTTATTGCTAAAGCGTTAGCCATAGTAGTAGAAGTAATAGATGACGAGACAACTTCAAGAAGACACGATGATGGAGATCATGATGATGGAGATCATGGTGTCATGCCGGTGACAACGATGAGCATGGAGCCCCGAAGATGGATATCGAGAGGAGCAAAATGATATTGGCCATATCATGTCACTATTTGATTGCATGTGATGTTTATCATGTTTTACATCTTATTTGCTTAGAACGACGGTAGCTTAAATAAGATGATCCCTCACTAAAATTTCAAGAAAGGTGTTCCCCCTAACTATGCACCGTTGCGAAGGTTCGTTGTTTCGAAGCACCACGTGATGATCGGGTGTGATAGATTCTAACGTTCAAATACAATGGGTGTAAGCCAGATTTACACAGCAAAAACACTTAGGTTGACTTGACGAGCCTAGTATGTACAGACATGGCCTCGAAACACGGAAGACCGAAAGGTCGAGCATGAGTCATATAGAAGATACGATCAACATGAAGATGTTCACCGATATTGACTAGTCCGTCTCACGTGATGATCGGACACGGCCTAGTTGACTCGGATCATGTAATCACTTAGATGACTAGAGGGATGTCTATCTGAGTGGGAGTTCATAAGATGAACTTAATTATCCTGAACATAGTCAAAAGGTCTTCGCAAATTATGTCGTAGCTCGCGCTTCAGTTCTACTGTTTAGATATGTTCCTAGAGAAAATTTAGTTGAAAGTTGTTAGTAGCAATTATGCGGACTAGGTCCGTAAACTGAGGATTGTCCTCATTGCTTCATAGAAGGCTTATGTCCTTAATGCACCGCTCAGTGTGCTGAGCCTCGAATGTCGTCTGTGGATGTTGCGAACATCTGACATACACATTTTGATAAACTATGTGATAGTTCAGTTAAACAGTTTAGAGTTGAGGTACCAAAGACGTTTTAAAACGTCGCAAAACATATAAGATGTTTCGAGGGCTCGAATTGGGATTTCAGGCTCGTGCCCACGTCAAGAGGTATAAGACCTCCGACGATTTTCTTAGCCTGCAAACTAAGGGAGAAAAGCTCAATTGTTGAGCTTGTGCTCAGATTGTCTGAGTACAACAATCATTTGAATCGAGTGGGAGTTGATCTTCCAGATGAGATAGTGATGTTTCTCCAAAGTCATTACCACCAAGCTGCTAGAGCTTCGTGATGAACTATAATATATCAGGGACATATATGATGATCCTTGAGATATTCGCGATGTTTGACACCACAAAAGTAGAAATCAAGAAGGAGCATCAATTGTTGATGGTTGGTGAAACCACTAGTTTCAAGAAGGGCAAGGGCAAGAAGGGATACTTCATGAAACGGCAAATCAGCTGCTGCTCTAGTGAAGAAACCCAAGGTTGAACCCAAACCCGAGACTAAGTGCTTCTGTAATAAGGGGAACAACCACTGGAGCAGAATTACCCTAGATACTTGGTAGATGAGAAGGCTGGCAAGGTCGATAGAAGTATATTGGATATACATTGTGTTAATGTGTACTTTACTAGTACTCCTAGTAGCACCATGGTATTAGATACCGGTTCGGTTGCTAAGTGTTAGTAAACTCGAAATAAAAGGCTGCGGAGTAAACGGAGACTAGCTAAAGGTGAGCTGGCAATATGTGTTGGAAGTTTTTCCAAGCTTGATGTGATCAAGCATCGCACGCTCCCTCTACCATCGAGATTGGTGTTTGCGTTGAGCATAGACATGATTGGATTATGTCTATCGCAATACGGTTATTCATTTAAGGAGAATAATGGTTACTCTGTTTATTTGAATAATACCTTCAATGGTCTTGCACCTAAAATGAATGGTTTATTGAATCTCGATCGTAGTGATACACATGTTCATGCCAAAAGATATAAGATAGTAATGATAGTACCACCTACTTGTGGCACTGCCACGTAAGTCATATCGGTATAAAACGCATGAAGAAGCTCCATGTTGATGGATCTTTGGGCTCACTCGTTTTTGAAAAGTTTGAGACATGCGAACCATGTCTATTGGTGTATATGCATGAAGAAACTCCATGCAAATGGACCGTTTGGACTCACTTGATTTTGAATCACTTGAGACATGCAAATCATACCACATGGGCAAGATGACTGAAAGCCTCGTTTTCAGTAAAATGGAACTAGAAAGCAACTTGTTGGAAGTAATACATTTTGATGTGTGCAGTCCAATGAGTGCTGAGGCGTGTAGTGGATATCGTTATGTTCTTACTTCACAGATGATTTGAGTAGATGTTGAGTATATTTACTTGATGAATCACGAGTCTGAATTATTGAAAGGTTCAAGTAATTTCAGGGTGAAGTTGAAAGATCGTCGTGACAAGAGGATAAAATATCTATGATATGATCATAGAGATGAATATCTGAATTACGAGTTTGGCACAGAATTAAGACATTGTGGAAATTGTTTCACAACTAATACAGCCTGAAACACCATAGTATGATGGTGTGTCCGAACATCATAACTGCACCCTATTGGATATGATGCATACCATGATGTCTCTTATCGAATTACCACGATAGTTTATGGGTTAGGCATTAGAGACAACCACATTCACTTTAAATAGGGCACCACGTAATTCCGATGAGATGACACCGTATGAACTATGGTTTAGAGAAACCTAAGCTGTCATTTCTTAAAAGTTTGGGGCTGCGACGCTTATGTGAAAAAGTTTCAGGCTGATAAGCTCGAACCCAAAGCGGATAAATGCATCTTCATAGGACACCCAAAACAGTTGGGTATACCTCCTGTCTCAGATCCGAAAGCAATAAGGGATTGTTTCTAGAATCGGGTCCTTTCTCGAGGAAAAGTTTCTCTCGAAAGAATTGAGTGGGAGGATGGTGGAGACTTGATGAGGTTATTGAACCGTCTCTTCAACTAGTGTGTGGCAGGGCACAGGGAGTTGTTCCTGTGGCACCTACACCAATTGAAGTGGAAGCTTATGATAGTGATCATGAAACTTCAGATCAAGTCACTACCAAACCTCGTGGGATGACAAGGATGCGTACTACTTCAGAGTGGTACGTAATCCTGTCTTGGAAGTCATGTTGCTAGACAACAATGAACCTACGAGCTATGGAGAAGCGATGGTGGGCCTGGATTCCAAAATGGCTCGAGGCCATATAATCCGAGAGAGGATCCATATATGAAAACAAAGTGTAGACTTTGGAAGAACTACTTGATGGTCGTAAGGCTGTTAGGTACATATGGATTTTAAAAGGAAGACGGACAATGATGGTAAGTATCACCATTAAGAAAGCTCGACTTGTCGTTAAGATGTTTTCCGACAAGTTCAAGGAGTTGACTACGATGAGACTTTCTCACTCGTAGCGATGCTAAGAGTCTGTTGGAATTATATTAGCGATTACTGCATTATTTATGAAATCTTGCAGATAGGATGTCAAAACATTGTTTCCTCGACGATTTTCTTGAGGAAAGGTTGTATGTGATACAACCGGAAGGTTTTGTCAATCCTGAAAGATGCTAACAAGTATGCAAAGCTCCAGCAATCCTTCTAAGGACTGGAGTAAGCATCTCGGAGTTGGAATGTATGCTTTGATGAGATGATCAAAGATTTTGGGTGTATACAAAGTTTATGAGAAACTTGTATTTCCAAAGAAGTGAGTGGGAGCACTATAGAATTTCTGATGAATATATGTTGTTGACATATTGTTGATCAGAAATGACGTAGAATTTCTGGAAAGCATATAGGGTTATTTGGAAAGTGTTTTTCAATGGAAAGCCTGGATTAAGCTACTTGAACATTGAGCATCAAGATCTATAAGGATAGATCAAAACGCTTAATGGTACTTTCAAATGAGCACATACCTTGACATGATCTTGAAGGTGTTCAAGATGGATCAGTCAAAGAAGGAGTTCTTGCCTGAGTTGTAAGGTATGAAGTTAAGACTTAAAGCTCGACCACGGCAGAAGAAAGAGGAAGGACGAAGGTCGTCCCCTATGCTTTTGTCATAGGCTCTATACGGTATGCCATGCTGAGTACCGCACCTGATGTGTGCCTTGCCACATATCTGGCAAGAGGGTACAAAGGTAATCTAGGAGTAGATCACCAGATAGCGGTCTAAATTATCCTTAGAGGAATAAGGATATGTTTCTCGGTTATGGAGGTGATAAAGAGTTCGACGTAAAGAGTTACGTCGATGCAAGCTTAACACCTATCCGGATAGCTCTGAGTAGAGATACCGGATACGTATAATGGAGCAACAATTTAGAATAGCTCCAAGTAGAACAGTTATTTGAAATGGCTCCAAATGTAGCGTAGTAGTTGCATCTACAAGATGACATAGAAATTTGCGAAGTACATACGGATCTGAATGTTGCAGACCCGTTGACTGAAACCTCTCTCACAAGCATAACATGATCAAACCCAGAACTCTTTGGGTGTTAGTCACATGGGGATGTGACCTTGAGTGTTAATCACATATCGATGTGAACTGGATTATTGACTCTAGTGCAAGTGGGAGACTGTTGGAAATATGCCCTAGAGGCAATAATAAATTGGTTATTATTATATTTCCTTGTTCATGATAATCGTTTATTATCCATGCTAGAATTGTATTGATAGGAAACTCAGATACATGTGTGGATACATAGACAACACCATGTCCCTAGTAAGCCTCTAGTTGACTAGCTCGTTGATCAATAGATGGTTACGGTTTCCTGACCATGGACATTGGATGTCGTTGATAACGGGATCACATCATTAGGAGAATGATGTGATGGACAAGACCCAATCCTAAGCCTAGCACAAGATCATGTAGTTCGTATGCTAAAGCTTTTCTAATGTCAAGTATCATTTCCTTAGACCATGAGATTGTGCAACTCCCGGATACCGTAGGAGTGCTTTGGGTGTGCCAAACGTCACAACGTAACTGGGTGGCTATAAAGGTACACTACAGGTATCTCCGAAAGTGTCTGTTGGGTTGGCACGAATCGAGACTGGGATTTGTCACTCCGTGTAAACGGAGAGGTATCTCTGGGCCCACTCGGTAGGACATCATCATAATGTGCACAATGTGATCAAGGAGTTGATCACGGGATGATGTGTTACGGAACGAGTAAAGAGACTTGCCGGTAACGAGATTGAACAAGGTATCGGGATACCGACGATCGAATCTCGGGCAAGTATCGTACCGATAGACAAAGGGAATTGTATACGGGATTGATTAAGTCCTTGACATCGTGGTTCATCCGATGAGATCATCGTGGAGCATGTGGGAGCCAGCATGGGTATCCAGATCCCGCTGTTGGTTATTGACCGGAGAGTTGTCTCGGCCATGTCTGCATGACTTCCCGAACCCGTAGGGTCTACACACTTAAGGTTCGATGACGCTAGGGTTATAGGGAAAGTATGTACGCGGTTACCGAATGTTGTTTGGAGTCCCGGATGAGATCCCGGACGTCATGAGGAGTTCTGGAATGGTCCGGAGGTAAAGATTGATATATAGGAAGTATGGTTTTGGCCACCGGAAGTGTTCCGGGCATCACCGGTAGTGTACCGGGACCACCGGAGGGGTCTGGGGGTCCATCAGGTGGGGCCACCAGCCCCGGAGGCCTACATGGGCCAATAGTGGGAAGGGACCAGCCCCTAGGTGGGCTGGGGCGCCTCCCACCAAGGCCCAAGGCGCAAGGGAGAGTGGAAGGGGGCAAACCCTAGGCTCAGATGGGCCTAAGGCCCACCTAGTGGTGCACCCCCCTCTCTCCCCCCTTGGCCGCCCCCCCTAGATGGGATCTAGGGCTGGCCGCCACCCCTAGGGGTGGAAACCTAGGTGGGGGCGCAGCCCCTACCCTCCCCCTATATATACTTGAGGTTTTGGGCTGCGAGAGACACGACTCAATCTCCCTGTTGGCGCAGCCCTACCCCTCTGCCTCCTCATCTCTCGTAGTGCTTGGCGAAGCCCTGCTGGAGTCCCGCGCTCCTCCATCACCACCACGCCGTCGTGTTGTTGCTGGATGGAGTCTTCCCAACCTCTCCTTCTCCCCTAGCTGGATCAAGGCGTAGGAGACGTCACCGGGCTGTACGTGTGTTGAACATGGAGGTGTCGTCCGTTCGGCACTAGGATCATCGGTGATTTGGATCACGACGAGTACGACTCCATCAACCCCGTTCACTTGAACGCTTCCGCTTAGCGATCTACAAGGGTATGTAGATGCACTCTCCTTCCCTCGTTGCTATATTACTCCATAGATTGATCTTGGTGATGCATAGAAAATTTTGAATTTCTGCTACGTTCCCCAACAGTTCTCCTCCTTAGAGGCGCCAGTTCCTGTCCATCCTCCCTTGGCCATCCGACACTCTCGGCGGCCACCCGTCCTTAGCGTCTTCTTCGGCAGTGTCCATCTATTATTTCGATACTAAGCTTGCTCTAGGGGCCTCCTGTCGTCGGCATTGTACCTCGATGTTCCCTTGGCCTCTTTTAGATGGTAGTCTTCTTGGGGTGCGATGTCATCCCAGGACCAGGGGGTTGCTGGGATTGGTGTCATGCTGGCAGGCTGTTGGGTTCATTGGGTGTAGTTTTCGGTTGCCAGTGATGGGGCGCTAGCAAATGTCACGCTTGACCTTGTCAGGCCTCCGCCGACGTCGGTCTCCTCCTTGTAGGTGTCCTTTATTTGGCATGTCCTCCCTCAAATTGATGGTAGCTTATTTCGCCTCACCTGTCTACTGGAGTGTATCTTGGAGTAGTCAGATGTATCGAGGCGCTCTGGGAAGACTTGTGCTTATTGTGAGGAACTAGCAAGCTCCCTTAGTTCTAGTGCTTATCTTATCTTACCTTGTCCCTGTTATAATTGTTTGTACTTCTCTTGTATAGCTGGTATACCTAATAGGGCTGGTCACTCCCATCTTCTTTGGTGATGACAAGTTGTCGCAATCTAGGAGTTATGTGTTTTTTTCTTCATAAATTTGATTTTTCAAAATATTGTATCTCTTGAACCATGCGTCTGAATCATGAATCGTTTTCACCGTTGCGTTTCTTGTATCAAGATTTTTAGACCTAGATCCCATGTTAATAAGTCTGAATGAAATTTTTCTTTCAAAAAAGCCGAGAACAAAAAAAAATACATCCGAAAACAAAAAGGAACACAAACTAAAAACCAAAAGCACATTGTGTGTTTTTTTTTTGCTTTTTGGGAAGCACGGTTGTGCTTCACGTGGAAACGCATATACGCTTCACAGTGAATCACAACTGCATTTTTCACTTTTCAGAAAGCACGGATGCGAGCACGATTCTGTTTCATCGTAAAGCACAATGCGTTTCATTTTTCAAAAAGAACAATTCACCGTGAAGCACAACTATGCTTTCATTGTTCGGGAAGCACAGTTGTGCTTGTGCGTATCACTTTTTAGGAAGCACACTTTACCGTGAAGCATAATTATGCTTTACGTGAAAGCACAATCATGCTTTTCCAGACGGTGTATTTCATAAGAGGAATTTCTTTTGGATAAAAGCTAGAAACCCCAAGCACAAATAGAAAAACCTAAATAAATTGAAAATAAACAAATAAATAGAAACACATGAAACAAATGCTTCCATAGATGCGCCCAATATGTAACACGTGGTGGTACCTACACGCAGCACGCCCACTCCCGTGGTGCGCGCTATGCCACCGCCGCATGGCCCAGTCGATTTTATTTTTTTGAGCAGTGACTGGCCCGATTAAATTTTTATTTTGAGCGGTGACCTGGAGAGCAACTAGTTAACGAGCGCTCCATCGGGAGCATCGCAACGATCAGTGCCACTTGACGCGCTCTCAGCCATTTGCCACGTGTCACGATCTGGGTGCTCCCTCCGGATTTTTATTTTATTTTTTACATGTGTTTTTGGCTTTTTAAATGGTTTTTTGGGTTTTTTCGACGTTTTAGTTTTTCATCAGTCTTCCTTAGCTTTTCGATCAAAAGAAAATTTGAAAAGAATTGCCCGAAAAAATGCGTTTTCTTTTATTTTCCCTTTCGCGAGAGTTACGGTTTTGCTTCCGCGAGAGGCACGGTTTTGCTTTCCCGAAAGTCAGGGCCGTGTCTCTCGGAAACGAAAAAAACGTGTTTTCTGTTTTTTTTCCTTTCGCGAGAGTCATGGTTTTGCTTCCGTGAAAAGCACGGTTGTGCTTTAGCGAGAGCACGGGCGTGCCTCTCAAAAACGAAAAAATGCGTTTTTAATTTTTCTTCCTTTCGCGCGAGTCACCGTTTTGCTTCTGCAAGAGGCACCGGTGTGCTTTCGCGAGAGTCACTGCCGTGCCTCTCGGAAATGAAAAAAAAAATATTTTCTGTTTTTTCTTTCTTCCGCGAGAGTTATGGTTTTGCTTTCGCGAGAGGCACGGTTGTGCTTTCGCGAGAGTCACGACCATGCCTTCTCGGAAACGGAAAACGCGTTTTCTCTTTCTTTTTTCTTCCGCGAGAGTCATAGTTTTGCTTATGTGAGAGACACGGTTGTGATTTCATGAGAGGCACGGGCGTGCCCTTTTTGAAAAGGAAAAAACCCATGCTCCCGGTTCGGTTTTTACGTATGGTTTTTTAATGAAGAAAAGTTCGTCAAAACCTATCAATATGGGATCTAGTTTTGAATATCTCAACATGAGAAATTCAATTGTGAAAGCGGTTTAAGATTTAGACGCAACGAGTATTCCTCAACTAGTGATTTCGGATGACCTGCCATGTTGATGTGAAAGGAATTTGAAAATTACTACAACGTTATGGGCTAATAGGCCTTTACATACACTGACCCAGCAAGCGGAGGAGGCCTGGCAAATAAGCGGCTGCAAAATCTCTGAAGTAATCATTGCGAAGCCCATACCCTCGTCACGTCAACCAAATCCAATCAACCAAAGATGGGCCTCAGCCCCTCAAAGCGCGTGGACGCGGCGCTCCGGCGGGCGCCGGCGTTCGCCGCCGCCTGCGACGCCGCCTTCGACCGCTGCCTCGCCGACGCCCAGCACGCCTTCTCCGGCGTCCGCCCCTACCAGCTCGCGGACGCGTCCGAGCACCTCCACTCGGCCCTGCGGGGCTCCCTCCCTATCGTCCGCCGCTGGGTGCCCTCGCCGCCGCCGCGCGTGCGCGTAGACTCTGCGCTGCGCGCCTCTGGCTTGGAAGGCGCTGCCGAGCTCTCGCGGGATCAGTTCGGGGAGTTCGCGGCCGAGCTGTTCAGGGAGGCCGTGCTCGCCGGCGCGGCAGAGGCGGCGCTCGTCCGTGCCCCGGCCGGCGCGGCCGGGATCCTCGGGGTGGCCATCGTGTCCCGCGCCGGCGCCGGGGCGGCTGGGAAGTTGGTCGCTGTCTACACCGCCGGCGTCGCCGCTGCTGTTTACCTCAGCTTGGGCTAGGCCTTTGTTAAGTTGTAAATCAGCACAATAAACTGCTTGTACTACTCCGATGTAATCTGAAGAGATGTTTCTTGCGTAGTATGGTCAGTATAAATACAAGAGAGATTAGCAACAACAGGAGTGCCTAGGCTTGAAGGGAGGTGATCAAGGTTTCAAGTAGGGTTTGGTTTTCAGGTTTAGCCCTATACTTCAGAATCTCCAGGTCTTAAGTTAGTCCTCTCTTCCAGCTCAACAAAGTGAGTGCCACCGTATCAAAGTGACGTCTGTTTCTCTGCTTTCATATGTTCCAGGCCGCCAGGATCGCAACTTCTTTGAACATGGCCTCATGCCAGCTTCTAGTCGCCATGGCCATCACTCCTGCATACCTCTGGAGGTGTCCCAATGAATATTCAAGATCCCCCAGCATGAAGCACTGAGCTCACATTCGGAGAATAAGTGAGTGTTAGTTTCAACAGGTTAGTTGGAGCATAGCAAGCATGAGTGATCATCACCAATGTTGAAGTGCCTCCTGCAGAGAAGATCCCTTGTTTTAACTCCATCCATGAACATCAACCAGGCAAAAACCTTGTGCTTCATCGTACACTTGGATTTCGAGATGGCAGGGACGTGTGTTGGAGGGTTTGGATTTCTGAAGAAAAATTTGTTGGATTTGTTTGGCATCCCGCCAACAGATAATCCGTTCATCAGCCCTTAGAGGATAAAGCGAGATATTGCTTAGCTTTTCGGTCAGCACCTCCAGTTCTTCTCTAGCTTGAATATAAACAGTGGCAATTGAAAATTCTGATCAGGTTCAGGGTTAACCATGAACTGGGCAAAGAAATGTCTTCTTCTCTAGCAAACGAAAAGAGACAGCGACATGAGTCTTGCATTAGTCCCTTGGTGTCCCACAGATCTTTACAGAGAAGGATGGTGTCCCCGGCCCCAGGCACGCAGGTGGTAATTCCTCTGTAAACGTCCATCAAGGAGAAGATGTCGCGCCACCAGAAGGAACCACACCTGGGTTTTGAATGGGGTGGCGTGTCTTCATAGTATTTATGCCACATAAGCACGACCCCCCCTTGTCGACCTATTTCAAGAAAAGGCCTGGTTTTGAATTTAAAGATCAAGCACTCCAAGGCCACCTTTCATTTCTGGTCGGCAAACCAAGTGCCAAGCTGCCAAAGACTCAGTGCGCGCGTCTCTATCCATCACCTTCCTCCAGAGACAATTCCATCTAGCACGATCAAAAAGATCGAACAGCTTATCTGGTAGCTTAAGAACACACATCGCAGACAAGAGCAGAGAGGAGAGTACTGAGTTGATGTACTCAATTCTGCCATATAACATCCAGAGGGCACGTTCAATGTTGTCCACAAGAGGCATCAAATCTCTCACCGTGGGGTAAGTGAAGGGCATGGTTCTCACCTGACAGCTGATCTGACACATTAATAGGCATCATTTGTGGCTTGGTGTAATTAATCTTTAGTCCAGTGGGCTCAGCATAGGAGTCTAGCAAGCCTTTGATCGTCGTGATTATCGCAAGATCAGAGGGGAGGATTAAGATGGTGTCGTCCGCATACTGTATGACCGAGATATCTTCCAATTCAGGTTGAGGAATTGGTAGCTGAAGAAGGCCCTCATGCCAAGCTTTGTTAACCATCAACTGTACCAAATCAGCCGCAAGAACAAATAGCAATTGCGAGAGAGGATCGCCTGGC